>NC_053425.1:53183118-53488222 GCF_007990345.1 Gossypium hirsutum | reverse complement strand
TTGACAAAAATTAAATTATAGTTCTTGTGACGTATAATGTCAAGTCTAACTTGGTATATTTGGCCACCTAATTAAGTACATCGGTGGTGTTGAATGTAATCTTACACATTCGGCCATATGGGTAAAAATGGGTCGAGTGTTCATGAGATGAAATTAGGTGTTTAAATGATGTTATAGTTGACATTGTGCATATATACATGCATTCGGCCATCTAATTGAGTATGAAGGTGGTGTTAAATCTAATTGTGATGCCCATTCCGAAGTATATATATATACATATATATATACATAAGTATGCCCATTCGTGATGTTACCTTTAATTATGTGTATAATCGACTAAATGGGTAATTAGTGAGGATGGTTGTCGAATATACAGACATACATATGCATGTGTAATTGAATTATGAATGTTTAGCAAGATGGTTAAACTAGTTGATTTATTGATTAAGCTCAAGGAGTTAAAGGAGGAGAATCAAGCAAAGGCAAAGAAAAGATCATCGAATTGTACAGCAACTAGTGTGCGATGTTTGATTATATACGGCACTAAGGTGTGCGAGTTGATTATATAGAACTGAGTGTGCGGATGTTAATTATATACTTTTGAATCACTATTGGACACCTAAAGTGTGCGACATTATTGAGTTGATCACGGACAGCGGATGGGTAAGTACCTTGAGTTCATGCTATAGGGCTATGTTTATATTTGGAGTTGAGCTTGGGTAAGTTGTGAACCTATGTGAAATTATAATTGAAGTCACGTACATAAGATTTATCGTGGAATAGGTGAAAGGTCGTTTAGTTGTATGATTGTAACGAAAATACAATGATGTATGAAAATGCCTCAAATATCCTATTGATTAGTATATATGGAATGTGAATGCATGATTGGTATGAGATTGAACCGATATGTCTAAGAACTATGGTATGGTTCGGTATGGATGGAGTAATAGCCTCGTTCCATTTTGTTTCCTCTTGTGATAATGTATTAATGGATGGTGGTGCATTGCTTATGACTTACTGAGTTATATACTCATCCGTGTTTCCTTGTACCTATTTTAGGTTCTTGACTCGGTCTCTTTTTGCGTGATCGGGCCGTCATCGAAGTCATCACACCGGGCTAGCAATTTGGTATCTTTTTTAGTCGGTTAGGAGAACATTTCGGCATGTATAGGCTAATATGTTTTGTTGAAATTTGGTATGTAACTTTTAGCCATGCGAAATGGCATAAATGTTCGGTTGATTTGGTTGTATAATGTTAGGTCGTAGTCTTGGAAATTCGTTTTTATGCCATATGTCTGGTGATTATTTTGGTGTCAAAATTCATGATATGGCATAGTGTAGTAGGGAGATGTTTGAAAATGATTAGCCTTGGCATGGCTAGTCATGATCATAATTTGTGATATGTATGATGAATTACTAGTTAGATCAAGGAGAAATCACGAAATAGGCATAGTTGCTTTAGTAACAGATGCTGGCAGCAGCAGTGACGTGAGATTGAAAAATCACTAAAAATAGTAGGAGTGGAATTAATTAATGATAAATTATGTAATCGAAGCTCGATGAGTCTATTTTCATATAGAAGAAACGAAACAACCATATGAGCTGTATGTTAGGAGATAATTAAACTCTTGTGAAACAGGGCCAGAGCGATTTCTGGATTCCTGTTCAGACTTTGGAAATTCATTATAAATTAACCAGAGATAATTAGAAGTCATGCCATATGTGCATAGATTCCCTTCGAGTCTAGTTTCTATAGAAAGAAACGACATCAGTAATGAAGCCCTGTACAGGAGATATCCAAGTCGTAATGCACAAAGGTCAGTGTAGTCGATCCCTGTACATGGGAGACTTTGACTAATAACTGTACTAATTGGCCAACCAAAATTCTAGAAAAAAATATGTGGATGAGCATATGAGTCTAGTTTCAGGGAAAATTTACGGAACTGGATTTCGAGTTTCAGAACTCAGATATGATTTTTAAAGTGACTAGTATGCAGATTGGCAGCTTGTCTGGGAAATTTTTTTTAAGTGGTTTGAAGTCTGTTAACACCTCGTGTTCGACTCCGGCGACGGCCTCGGGTTCGGGGTGTTACACCCAAATTCACATAATCACATATACACATAATTTCATGAGCTCATAATCACATAGTTCCTAGTGACATGTCACATTGTATCCTAAATTATTCCTAAGGTTTGAATAGGATTTTTCTTGATATCTAATATTCGTTCGAACTCGTTCACAATGTCATGCTCATAGACTATAAATCTTTCATACACTTTTCATAATAATTAATCATAGAGACTCATACATTAATAAAATATTAAAACATGATATATCATTGCATTATTTACAGATGAACTTACCTCGGTACCAAAATATGGACAATTAATTCGATTTTAGTCTAAAATCTTGTTCTTTCCCCGGTCCAAGTCCAGACTCTATTTTTCTTGATCTATAATAGCTAATTCAGCTCATTTAATCATCACATTATTCAAATCAATCCAAAAACTATATTTTGGAAAAATTACAATTTTACCCCTAAACTTTTACATATTTGAAAATTTGTCCCTAGGATCGTAAGATGAAATGTGTTTCATTTTATTTGTTACTCAAGCATAGCTGAACCTATGACATATTCATAGCAACCTGTATTTATCATTAAATCATACATCTTACCACTCATCCTTTTACAAAAAGGTCCCTTTTTAGGTGTTTTCATGAAAAAGCACTTAGTAAAAGATGTTTATCATACATCAAACTTTTATATTCCTCCATTAAACATAAAAATACATGCATGTCACATATGGGTCACTTTTAAACATGAGCCCTAACTCAAAATAAGGCTGGAAATAGGTAGATCATGCTTCAAGGATCTCAAAACATAAAGAACTTTAAAACGGGGCTAGTGAGTACTTACAAATTGAGCTTGAAAGTTGAAGGAAAAACCCTAGCTATGGCTCTTCAAATTTTCAGACACACATGAAGAAGATGAAACAATTTTGACTTATTTTTTTTCCTTTTTATTCTTTTATTAACCAAATGACAAAAAAAGCCCTTAAGGCCTTTCTTTCAAAATTTTCCTATTCATGCCCATTTTTGTCCATAATTATAGAAATTGGGTAAATTACTATTTAAGGACCTCTAATTAATAGTCCATGGGAAATTTCATGCCTAAAGCTTCTAGAACTCATATTTTGCAACTTTTGCAATTTAGTCGAAATATCAAACTAGACACTTTATCAATAGAATTTCTTAATGAAACCTTCACACAAGCATGCAATCATGAGAATCATAAATAATTATTTCTACTTTGGATTTATAGTCTCGAAACCACTATTCCGACTAGGCCCTAATTCTGAATGTTACACAAATATCATGACATTAGGTTATTGATATGTGATTACATGTAAGACCATGTTGGGACATTGGCATCATTAATTGATTTCATATAAGTCCCTGTTTGGGACAGTGGCATTGATATGTGATAATATGTATGACCATGTCTGGGACATTGGGCATCGTTAATCGATTTCAAATAAGACCCTGTTTGGGACAGTGGCATTGATATGTGATAATATGTATGACCATATTTGGGGTATGCCATTGTACGAGCTTTATGTGAATCCGAGTATCCTTACGATGCTGAATGGTTCAACGGGCAAAGACAAGTCGAGAAAGAATGTATTAATGGGTTAAAACGACTCAGATACGTATAAGATTTATATGAATATTGAAAGAGAAGTAATTAATGAATTTAATTGTGAAATTGATATGCGTACATGAGAAAGGTTTGTGATCATATATGTGCTTAACTATGCTTAACATATTTGAATTGATATGCAAATGTTCATATGATGGTTTTATTTGTATATGGCTTACTAAGCTTTTAAAGCTTACTTTGTGTGTTCTTTCTATGTTTTATAGACTTTTTGAAACTAGCTCAAACATCGTGGATCATCGAGAACCATCATCACACTATCGACTACTTGTTGGTACTTTTGAAGCTTTGTATATATGGTATATGGCATGTATAGGCAAGAGTCATTTTGATATGTTTTGAGTTATGAAAAGTATCCATTAGATTTGGCATCAAATGATGTAAATGTTGGTGTGGATATAGCCATTTAAATTGGCTTGAAATTATGGGTTTAACATGTGATACATGAGATGTATATAATGCCTTAAGTGTTGGCCTGTTTTGGAATGATATGTGGTTGCTATTTTGGTTAGTTGTAAATTGGAGTATTAAGATGGAATGATGATATGTTGTGGCTTGATTATGTGATGTTGAATGGTAAGTTTTGTGGCATGAAATAGGTGATAGGTGATGATGAATGCATTAGAAGTTATGCAAGTTTAATGATTTTGGTATATTGTTTTGTTATGAATTTGGTTGAGAATTTAAGTAGTGAAATGGTTGATTATGAATGGCATGAAATGTTTATGAATTCGCATGCTTTTGGCTGCCCATATTTGTGATGAAATGATACCATTTTGATGTTAGGTGAGCATGAGAAAAGGGTGGCAAATTGGCCTGCAAATGACCTATTTTTTCCACACGGGCACAGACAAGGGCGTGTGTCTCAGCCATGTGTGACACCTGTTATGTTACACGGCCGTGTGTCCCCCGAGGTACCCTTCGAATTAAAGTCATTATACCCTACAATTTTGACACAGCCTAGACATATGGGCGTGTCTACTAGCTGTGTGTGGCACACAGGCTGGCACATGGGTGTGTGGTCGGCCATGTGACCAAGTCAATAACCCTCTTAGATTTCACAAGGCTTGCCACACAGGTGTGTTTTGGCCATGTGGTACAGGTCAATATGTATGCCCTGTTTTCAGACGGCCTTTGACACAGGCGTGTCTGATAACCGTGTGAGGCACACAACTTGTTCACATTGGCGTGTGACCTTTTAAAGTTTGAAAATTTTATAAATTTCTCAAAGTTTGTGAATGTTATCGGTTTAGTCCCGAACCACTTCTAATCATGTTTTAAGGTCTCGTAGGACCTTAGAAGGGACAATATGATTGAGATGAATGTATTTTGATATTGAAATGCATAAATGTATGTGAATATATGAATTGATCGGTAATGCCTCGTAACCTATTTCAGCGATGGATACGAGTTAGATGTGTTACAAATAACATATTAAAACCAAGTCCAAATCTTACATATTGTCCTTATATAAGCCCTCGAAGCTAAATATGTGAGAAACAAGGATACTAAATAAAAAAAAAAAAAAAAATGAAAATTCAACACTGCAGAGTCACAAGCCGTGTGGCAAGGCCGTGTGACTCACACGGTTAAGAGACACGTCCGTGTTCAGGTTGTGTAGGCATTCAAATAGGGACACACGATTGTTCTTAGCCGTGTCTGTACCTGTGTAATCACTTACTTGGGTCACCGCTAAGCCACACGCCGTGTGCTAGGCCATATACCTTCGAAGTAACCCCGCATGCATGGTTCTAGGTTGTGTAATAGCCTGACTTGTAACCCTTGAAAGCTACAAGGGACCATGACTAAGAACACGCCCGTTCTTACCTGTGTGGATGAATAGGCCATTTTACAAGCCACTTTTCTCACCGAACTAGGCATGTACCTACAACCAAAAGTGCACATATATATACAAGCCATAACAAGGCACCAAAGTCATGCATATTCTAGCTTCATACATATGGTATATCACATACAACCAATATGCCATAGGCACCTCAAGTGACAAAATAAACATATCTAAGTATGTAATCAATTTGGCCAAAATGATAACTAACTCCAACTAGTCGTATCAATACATACCATTGAATTTCTTACCAAACATACCAAATGGTCCAAATATGCAATTCAATAAATAACATCAATAGTCATATAGCCATTCAAACAAAGAACCAATTCCAACAAGTCACAAGCCATAATCATTCATCTTCATCATCAACCATATTAAGTCATCATCAACCATTTAAGGCTACTTATATACATACCAAAATAAACCATTTCACTAGCAAAAATGCCAAACACAAGCCAAGAAAATGGCCATTTTAACAACCAAAACACATGGCTAACATTAGCCAAAAAACTTATCGAAAAAGCCGATGGATAGTAAGATATATCCCCGACAAGCTTTCAACCAAACAAGCTTTTGATTCACTATAAAAAATAGAAAATAACACAGAGTAAATATTTAAGCTTAGTAAGTTTGTATAACATAGAATATAACTTACCACTTAGTCATATAATAGGTAATTAAACCAAACATATCCCAACACAATTTGGCCGAATGCCTAAGCACATATTCACCAACCATGTTAGCCGCGTAAACACATATATAAGCCAATAAATATGGATGAATGCACCAATTGATCAAGTTCCAAAAAAATGTATCAACCAATTCAAGTTTCCATATACCATGTAACAACATTTCCATGTACTTCATGTGTATAACTGTAATAGTTCCTATCGAACTCTTATTATTTCGTATCAGAACATTGCCCGTTGAACCATTTAGAATATCGTTGGATACCCGAGATAGCTCACCTATAGTATGCTAGCTCATATAACTATAATCCATCAATTCATGTACATGTAGGCTCATACGAGCTGTGAATCGGTATGCTCACTCGAGCTATAGATCGGTATGCTCTCATTAGTTATAAATCGATATACTCACATGAGCTAGTCAGAATGTAGCTACATGATGCTTCTCACACAAGCTATTGAGTATCCGCAACACTTGTGGGACCTCAGCCATTGGTAGGATGTTTAGGACCAGTACCCAAATCATGTAAAACCTAATCACATGTCATTTATATCCTACGAATTCCTAAGGTTTAAATGAGGCTCGGTAATCAACGTAGCTCATTGGATGTGCAATCGGTATATATATGACATTTCATAACACATGTATAATTTGATTTAAAACATATAAACATAATTTAATTACACAAACTTACCCCGACGAGTTTAAATAGATACGGAGGTGGTTAATTCGAGACTTTCTCTTCACATCGATCTAAATCCGTACGAAGTCTATCTTGATCTATACGGATAAATTTAACTCAATTCAATATATTTTTCATTCAATTTAAACCAAATCATATTTTGGAAAAATTAAATTTTGCCCCGATACTTTTAATTTTTTACAATTTAGTCCCTAACTCATATAAATAGAAATTTATGCAATTTCACCAGAACCCACTATGGCCGAATATTAACTAGGTTTCTAGCATGCCCTATATTTCATTTATTTCACAATTGCAATATGTAAAATTTTCTATTTTTTAATTTAGTCCCTATTTGACAATTTCACCTATAATTCCTTTACAAAAGTTGTTTATCTAACAGCAACCATCCATTTTATAACATCAAACTTCAAAACTCATGTACATGCATCAATGGTAAAACCCTAATATTTAAATAGTTTCACAAATTAGTCCCCAGGCTAGCTAGATTAAGCTACAACAATCCTGAAAACATAGAAATCAATAAAATTGGGACAAAAATCACTTACCTATTGACAAATTAGGTTTGGTCGAACCTTAGCTTATAAAATGGATATTTTTTTTTCTTTACATTCTGTTGAAAGTAAGGTTAGAGATGATAATCTATTATTTGTTTTTAATTTATTTTGTCATTATTTACCAAATTACATAATTAACCATAAAAATCATTATTAATTACACAAATGCCAAATCATGTACATCCACTATCACTTAATGGTCTAATTACCATATAAGGGCATCCACTTTAAATTTCTATAGCTATTTAATACCTTTAGCCATTAGAACTCTACTTTTGCACTTTACGCGATTTAGTCCTTTTTATCAAATCGAGCATGTAAACGGTAAAATTTCTTAACGAAATTTTTATATGGTATTACTATCATACTGTAGGCAATAAAATAATAATAAATTCTTTTTGACTTTGAATTGGTGGTCCCAAAACCATTGCTTCGATTTTACTAAAAACGAGCTGTTACAAATCTACTCAATCCATAGTATCGACATTTTTCGGCACCTTTTAGGTAATTTTCACAAAATTCATTAAAACATGAGAAATAATTGACAAAACTTCGAGGTAAGTTTAAAAACCTTCTAATAAAGCCAAAACAAGTTGAAAAACACTTTGAAACCAAGTTTTTACTAAAAATCTCGAAATCCACCATTAATGGCTCAATTTTTAGTTTTTATTTAAAACATGCAACTTGAGGGCTAATAATTAATTTTTAGAGTCAAAATAACATTAAAAACCAATGGATACATGAATGATTACCTTTTTTGAAAGAATGAATGAGTTTTGAAGAAATCCGAAAAACCCACGTTTGAAGAAGATGAAATCTATAGAGTTTTAGGTGTTTTTCTTAGGGATTTATAATGCTAAATGACCTAAGAATGATAGGAAATCAATGTATGGTTTGGGAATAAAAAATTGAGTAAAAGATCAAGAGAATGGCAAGGGGCGGTAGAAGAAAAAGGAGAGAAAGAAGCTATCGTGAAAACTGTGGGTAGGGTGATTTGTAAGTTCAATTTTAAAAATCGATTAAATTGCCACATAAATGCTCACTGTTTTGATTTCATTACAAATAAGGCCTTTCTCTAAAACTAAGGTTTTTAGAACGCTTTTTCAAAAATTGATTTAACAACTAAGATGACATAGTGGAAAACATTATTGAGTACAAACCTTATGAAATACCAAGCTCATATAGGCCAAAGTTCCTAAACTCCTAGGCCCTATTTTGGGGTGTGACAAATTGATTCTGAATCTATTTTTGATTTAATTCAATTTGTGCAATTTAATTCAATTTGCGCATTTATTATAATATCCATGAATTGGGTCTAATAGTTTCGAGTATATTTTTTGAGTTCTAAGTGTGAAACCAGGAATTTATAAGGTTTCTAGTAATTTTTAATTTAATATAAGAGGTTAAATTCATCTAAAACTGATTAAAAATAATCTAGAAAATTTTAAAAAATATATTTTCTAATTTTTAAAGATTTTAAATAATTATTAGTGAAAATAATCAATTTGGGTTGAAGAATAATTTTAAAATAATTTTATTCGGGGTAAATTGAGTAAAATTTAAATATTAATTAAATAAGATTTAATTGTAAAACAAGGGGAACTTTAGAGTTTTTATATGGCAAATTAACCATAAAATTGTGAATTGTTTTGAGGGAAATAAGTAATGGTAAAGTAAAGGAAATGTGGGAGTGGTCATTAGGAAATTTTCCCAATTTTTAATGGGTGGTTTTAGTTTTAAAACTAATGTATCTAGCCCAATTTTCACATATTTTACATCAGATTAGAGAGCTTTAAAATTATTTTTCTTTGCATGATTTTAAAGATCTATCATCAGAGAATAGATCCAACCAATTTTCTTCTTAAAATACTCTCTCAATTCACCCCAAACTATTCTCAAAATTAACCAAAAATATTCTAAAATTTCTCAAGTTTCTAGAATCAAGATTTTCAATCAACGAATTTAGAGCGAATCAAAGGTAATATTCAATCCTAAAATTGTCTTTATCATAAGTAGAAATATTTTTACATGATTTGAGAGTCAATTTAAGGATTTTTATCAATGTCATCTCCTTCTAAGAACACATGGTTCTTTAATGGTGGATCTTGAATTTTGAGAAGAAATCCACAAATCAATGGATGTTCGAATTCAAAATTGGTCTATTAAAAGGTTTTTGATCTTATTTATCAGGATTAAACATGATTTGTGAGGTCATTTAAGGAAATTTGAATTTCATCATCTTCATGAATCGATTTTTTGGAATTTTGTGAAATTGATTTAAAGATGAAATTGATGCTTAGTATAAGTGTATTTGGTCTAGTATTGATGATTGAAAGTGTTTAGGAGGGCTGGAGAGATCGATTTTGTGAGGAATCGAGTTTTCGACTTGATATTACAAACTAGTAAAATATCTTTGTGAGAGGATTTTTATTAGTATAGTTAATTCAAATTTGTGTTTATTGTAGCATTGGAAAGTTAGTATTCTCTACCTTATCACTATTAAAGCTCCAAATCTTGAAGAGGATCGAGCTAATTGGAATTGAAGCTTGGATTTGCTTGGTTGATCACTTGTTTGTGGTAGAATAAATTGTGTGGTAAGTGTTTCTAAGGGCGATTTGGTAAATTGACCCTCATTGATGATTTCAATTGATCTATTATGGTTGAATGACTGATTTCTGCAAGATTGATATTATATGTACAAGAGTTGAATTTTTATTAAGTAATGGTAAGTAAGCATTGTGAAATTTAATTAGGTTAACTATATTGATGATTAAAGCATGTTTATTGGAGTTTTTGATCATGATATATTGGTGTTACAGCTGGTAACTGAACATCAAAAATGGGAAATGAAATGCTTGATTTAATTGGATGTTAAATGACTATGTTACATGTTACAATAAGCATTTTGCCACATTAAATTTAGCAAAATAATGACTTATTTATATGCTATATTTGACTAAATATATTGACAACATGCATGGTGGATCCATTGGATATAGTTGGCATGCGATAGGATTTGTGAGTACTCACATTTATTTGTGACATTGTAAGCATATGGCTTTAGGTGGACTGATTTGTTTGGAGTACATAAGGGAGTTTTGAGCATGAGTCTCCACTTATTGGGTTATTTGAGGCGCTATAAGGGAGTGTTGCTTCGGCTTGCTCAACTTGATGGACTATATTTGATATTTGTGGGAGTCTGAAGATCTGTTTATCCAATGTATAATCACTAGATTAAGCCAAGAGAAGTGTATGCCAATATATTTATGTGTGATTATTGTTATATCATTCGATGTTTGTAAGCCACGAATAATTGATTCTTGATATTGATAAAGCATGTGGAAATTAAATTGGCATGTTTCTTTATTATGGCTGATAATTGGTAATTAATTGGATGTGATTTAAGCATGATTTGGATGTTGATTTACTGGTCATTTTTATGAACATTCACTAAGCTTTTTATAGTTCATACCCTTATAATTCATGCAGATAATCGTCGGGCTTGAGAAGCGGAGGAGCTGAGTAAGAGAGTTCTAAGATATTTAAGCCTGGTAGAGACTTTATTTCACAATTTAGTGAATGTAATCAGGCATTTTGGAACTCTTGGGAATTAGTTTAATTTTCGTTGTAATTGGACATTGGACATGTTATTTTGGATGGTTTTATAATAATTTTGAGGCATGTTTGAGTTTAATTATTAAATGATTTATAGTGTACTTTTGCTTGATAACACGATGATTGATAACACAATGTGTAAGGCATGAAATTTATCCTAACGATTGTTTAAATGAAGCTTCCATTAGTGGGTTACTAGCAACTAAGGTACGCCACTTGTTTGATTTATTCGGTGTTTGTCATGCATGAAATTGATTGCCTAATTCTATATAATTGAGGCTTAATTGATGCCAATAAATTCAATTGAAGGTGTATATATATATGTTAATTAATCGTAGTTAAATCGGGTTGTAAAATGAGTTTTTTACAAAAATAAGTGCAATGGTTTTCACACGTGTGACTGTCCACACAGGTGTGTGAGGGGATGCACACGGGTGTGTGGGTTACACGAGAGTGTGGAGACCAGAGCTATCATACATTGGCGTGTGAGGTTTCTACATGCGCGTGTGCGATTGGCTCAAAAGCTTTTCACAATGAGAATACGGCCGTTTAATGACACACGGTCTAGGTGACACAGCAGTGTGGGTTTTGGGGGGTTGAATTTTTTTCCTTTTACAATGGTATTCTAATTTGTTTAAGTTACAACTTAGTCCTGAAAAATAATTAGTCTAATTAGAGCCTTAGATGATATGAAAACTTGGTAAAATTTTAGGATTAGTCTTGTAATGGGTAAAATTCGATAGGAACATGTAATATCCTGATTTTGGGCCTAGTCGGAATAGTGGTTTCATGACCACAAAATTCGAAATAGAAATAATTATTTTATGATTATTTTGAGGTCTATGATATGATTGCATGATTGTGTGAAAATTTCGTGAAGAAATTTTATGCATAAAGTGCTTAAATTGAAATTAGGAACTAAATCGAATCATTTGCAAAACTTGCATTCTAGAAGTTTCTAGTATGAAATTGTTTTAAAATATTAATTAGGAGGTCTTAAATAGAAATTTTACCAATTTCTAAGTCTATGGACAAAAATTGGACATGGATGGAATTTTTGGAAAGTTTAGTAGTAAGGGCATTTTGGTCATTTAGGGGTAAAATGAATTAAAATACAAAATTAAAAGCCAATTTTGCTCATCTTCAACCCCATGGCCGAATGTAGCAAGGAGAAACCATGGATAGGGTTTTTCAAGCTTCCAAGCTCGATTGTAAGTCCGTTCTAGCCTCGTTTTTAATGATTTTTACGTTTTTGGAGTCCCGGTAGCTCGATTAAGCTTATGCTAGCAATAATTCAACCTAGGGTTCATATTTTGAAAAATACCCATAGGTGAAATTTGTGTATTTTGGTGTTTTATGATAGAATATGAGGTTTTAAATTATGTTAGACAACTTGCACTACTCGGTTATAAGCGAAAACGAGCAAAGGGCCTTAATTAGTAAAAATACCTAATAGTCATAAGTACATGTTAGAGTGAGAATTTGATGTTACCATAGAAGGGAAAAATGATCAGCATGTCATAAAACATAAGAAAATAGGCTGAAGTTTAATTTACGAGCTTTGGGGCAAAAGTGTAAATATGTGAAAGTTTAGGGGCAAAACTGTAATTTTACCAAAATATGATTTTGGGTCAATTTGAATAATGTGAGTCCTAATTAGACTATATTTTAAATGATAGAGCAAGGAAAACTAAAATTCGGGCTAAAATGGGGAAAATACCAAGTTGTGGACGAATGGTAAAAGTAGCCATTTTTGCATACGAGGTAAGTTCATGTGTAAATAATATAGTATAATTGTTATTTTTAAGTTATTGATGTTAATTATATGATATGTTGATTGTTATCATGAAATATATGCTTTGTGGTTATTTTCGAATAAAATGCAAATTATGTGAATTATTTGTTAAATATAAACTGCTTCCGAGTATTGGTTTCGGTATTTTACGGAAGATGGCATGGAGATGTGTTCGAGGAAAATCCCGTTTGAACATTAGGAATAGATTAGGATACAAGTGACATGTCACTAGGATATTTGGGCATCCGAACTCGTTGAGTTGAGTCCGAGTTCACTTATGGATGCAAATGTCCAAACTCGTTGAGTTGAGTCTGAGCTCGAGAGATGTAACTAGGCATCCGAGCTCGTTGAGTTGAGTCCGAGTTCACTTATTGTAACACCCCTATCCCGTAACCATCGCCGGAATAGGTAAGGGGCATTACCGGACTTGTAACTCATGTTAGAACAGTAAAATTTTGAACTTTTCTTGAAATAAAGATCATTCATTTAAATAAGTACTAAGCACAGTCAGGGATAAAATTTAAACTTCTCTAAGTAAACATTCAAAAGATACCATTTTCGCATGGCTTATATACATTAACCGAAATATTCTTCTGCCACTAGTCTATTCTATACATGCCATAAGATAATCCAAAACATAGCAGTACCAAGCAGTGGATAGTGATAGTGTGACAAGTTGCTGACGATTCCCGAGCAAAAGGCCAAATTCAACAATCTATAAAACAAAGAAACATAACAACAGAGTAAGCTTTTTATAACCAATTTGTTTATTTGATTCGTATATATATCATTTCATCTCATATCTATAGTTACCCTCATCGGTCAAGTCAAAATGTATATCTCCCAATATCCTATAATATTTCTCCATAACTGTATACCCACATATTCATATGGCATTTTCATATTTGCTTTCCACTTTACAATCATGATTTAATTCTGATGGGTCTAACATGTACAAGTATTTATCACATACCTGACCAACCAAATTAAAGTCGATCTTACCGAATTCTCATATAACCTCTTTCTAGGTATACTGCCCTTTTTGGCCGAATATACACAATTACGTAATACACAATAAGCAGATAAATTCTCACTTGATAGTGATCTCTTATAAACATAGGTACATTACATATTTTCACCTAACTTTTCACATTGACCAAATGTGCAATAATCATAGAAACAGTCTTATTGTTTTACTCACATATGCATCACATAACAACCTTGTGATTTAATTCAAATCAATCTTAAATATAAGCTCAGAATACATACCTGTCCAACTTAACGCATTGAACGTATTTATTAACAATTGTTACTGTGAAGTCATATAATCTTACGCTTTACTCGAATCATCAGCGAGACCTTTAGCTAGGATAATCCCCACACGTAGTCATCGGGTCTTACCAGGAATATATTTCCAAGTTTCATGTACATTTAATCCCATGTTACAACATTCACATTGACTATCATATTTGTAATTCATTTGCCTCATCAAATATCTACTAATACACACCTTTCACAATTTGTTATTCGGCCACAATATATATACACATCTCATACATATTTCACATTAACCATTTGGCTTTACCACATATGCATGGCTCATACATATTTCACATTAGCCTTTCGGCTTTACCACATATATATATCTCATACATATTTTACATTAGCCATTCGGCTTTACCACATATATATATCTTGTACATCAATTTCATCATAACAAAATTGACTAGGTATACTAGTCATTTACGGCTTATAGCCTCACTTTAATACGGATCCGATACTTTGATTAAAATTTTAATTGATAGTTTATAAGCAACTCAAACAGTTTTATCAATGTTTACTACTTAATCACAAATTCACTACAAGCTATTTTTCCCGAGCAACAGTCACTAAATCATTTATAATTGGAGCTACGAAACTCCAAATCAAGTGCCATTAATTTTTCCCGAAAATAGACTCATATATATTTTATCCATAAAATTTTCAGAATTTTTTGTTTGGTAAATCAATACCATATTTTTCTTAAAGTTTTCCCTTGTTTCACTGTCTGACTAGTCTGACCATTCTTCACTACGAATCAAAATTCTCATTTTACAGAATTCAAAAATATATTCTTGTTTATTTCATTTGAAACTAGACTCATTAAGGATTCTAAGCATATAAACTTCATCTTATAACCATTTTTGTACAATTTATAATGATTTTATAAAAAACAGAACAGGGGACCTAGAAGTCATTTTGACCCTGTCTCACATCACTTCAAATATCTTACTATAGGAAATTCTTTTGCTTACACGGTTTCTTTTACGAGAAACTAGATTCATGAAGATTTAATTACATAATTTATTCAACTTCTAACTCATCTCCTAAAATTTATGGTGATTTTCCAAAATCACGTTACTGTCGCTGTCCCAAGCAGATTTATTACCAATTCACTCTTTCACACATACCTTGCATGCATGTTATTTAAACATGCATATCACAAATCAATCATCACATACCTATAATTTCACTTAATCATAAACTTTGTTTCATCATTTTTAAACACAAACATTACTCAATATTATCCAAATTCACATTCGGCCATAATACACACAACATGTTAACCAATTTTCCCACTTAGCATCTAATACACATGCATGCTCACAAATACACATCATCGAGTTCTCACTAAAGACATTGCATTTCTATACACATAAATCATGCATCATAATTTAAATATTTTGTATTAAAATTTGATATCAATGTCGCCGATTTTCATTTAATTTACCATACAAGATCATGCAACATGATAGCTAAATTTTAAGTACATGAGTTCTTGTCCTGTTTGAAACGGTACAACGACTCTAGTGTATAGACGGTTTGAATATCAGACACATTTAACCTACCTAAACAAAACACTCCAGCTTGCATTTGAACATGTTAAATTCTGGCATGCATTCGGACACTTAAAAATTCAGCATACATTCGAACATTAAAATTTCACTAGCTGACAGCAAATAATTTTCAGACAATTCAGTTCCCTACATCCTTTCAACAAATGCTTATTTCCTTAGCTTCAACCAATAATAATGGGACATTACTAAAACTGAAATTTGAAAATGTAAATCCCAAATTAAACTGTTTTAACCTCCAAAAGTTAATAACTCTTCAAACATAAACCGAACAGTAATGCATGTTAATTTCAACCATCTTTATATTTTGCTTATTACCACAAAACAGGACATTGATTAACCAACATTTTACCTTAATTAGAGCAGCAGCAGATCAATTACACCAGGATTTATTGCACGATAAACTACAGCAATTACATGTTGAAACTATCAGCCTTCAACAGCAGGTTTCAACACCAACTTATACATTTATTTATCAACTCTTCTTTACTTCTAACACCAGTATTTTGGTAACAACTAACATTTATTTTAACTATTAACTTTGCTTAACAGTCCTTGAATCTGCGTTTTACTCTTGAGCAGTTTCTTTCCCCTTCTTGCTGCCACCTTCAGCAAGTTTCTTAAGGAACCAGCTCCTAAGTGAGCTCAAAAATTAAACATGCAGCAGCCCTCTTCTTCCCTCTCTATTCGAACAGCCCCTTAATCTAGCAATCTCCTTAGCCGAAAATTTTAACAACCCAAGGAAATTTCTTCTCCCCCCTTTCCTAGCTACGACAATGGAGGAATAAACCAACTTTGGTTTCTCCTCCCACTAACACATTATTTTTATTACCAATACTCTTTTATTCATCATTAATTCATTTAATACATTTTTTTATTACATATTTCTCACCACTAATAATATAATAATATTAAACCATGCATATAATGTCCATACTTATGAGCTTGGCCGGCCACTAGCATTAAAAGTGGCAAATTGGCATGCAAACCTACTTATTTGCATCATTCAATAATTAATCACTTAAAATAAGCCACACATATATTCAAAGCTTCTCACATAAGTCCTTTTTATTTAGAAACACATTCAATTTGACAAAAATCAAAGCATTCAAATTTGACACATGCATGATCACATATTTTAGACATAAAATATTATATTCAATTATTTCTGCGACTCGATTTAGCGGTCCTGAAACCACTTCCCGACTAGGGTCAGAATAGGGCTGTTACACTTATGGGCGGGTTACATGGTAGCTTGGCTACATATGTGGCACTTATGTGCAAACATTCCATGTATCCGAATTATATTCCGATATGTTCAACGGGTAAAATTCTACTCAAATGGAAGAATACTCGAGATGAAAGGGACGTATTGGTAAGTGTTGTGAAATGAATACTTTGAACAGGTATGTACTTAACCCTCGGGTTGAAAACTCGATATAACAACAATATGGTAAGATGATAAATGAAAATGTGATATGAATGTCTCAGTGATGATTATGCAAATGATGTTTTATGTTTGCTTATATAGTTGTGTTACTTGCTATTTGCATGTGAGCTTACTAAGCATTTATGCTTACTTCCTCCTTTTCATTCCTTGTAGTGTTGACAAGCCAGCTCGGAAATCAGGAACGGTCGGAGGCATGCTCACACTATATTCGTATACCATCTTGGCATAATGGCTTGCATATTTTGAGTATGGCATGTATAGCATTATAATCATTTTGTATATATGGTCTTATGATATGGCTATTGAGTGGTATGGAAATGCTTGGTAATGATTAGCCATTGGAATGGCTAATCATGATCATATTTGGTGTTATGTATGCTAAATTGCTAGCTAATTCATGGAAACCATGAAATAGGTAAAATTTACCATAAAATAGATTCAGACAGCAGCAGTGACGTGAGTTTGAAAAATCATTAAAAATACCAGAGATACAATTAGATGGTGAATAAAATATTTAATTGAATAATTATGAGTCTATTTTTATATGGATGGAACAAAACAGGTATATGAGTTATATTTTATGAGATGTTTAAATTTTTGTTAAACAGGGCCAGAGCGATTTCTAGATCCCCTATTATGACTTTGAAAATTCACCATAAATTGTTCAAACATAATTAGAAGTCATGATTTATATGTAAAGATTCCTTATTGAGTCTAGTTTTATTAGAAACAAACGGCATAGTCATTGAAACTCTGTACAGGGAGATATCTGATTCGTAATACACAGAGGTCAGAGAGTTGAACCCTGAAACAATGGAGAATTTAACTAATAAACTGTACTAATTTGCTTGCCCAAAAATTCCAAAAAAATATTTAGTAAATAGATATATGAGTCTGGTTTTAGGGAAACTTTTTAGAATTGGATTTAGAGTTTTGAAACTCGAGATATGAATTTTTAAGCGACTGTGATGCAGATTGCTAGCTTGACTGAAAATTTTAAAAATAAATTGTTTGAGCTGTTTAAGTAATGAATTAAGTCTGTTAACACCTCGTGTTCGACTCCGGCGACGGTCTCGGGTACGGGGCGTTACAGAACACACTTAATTTATAATTTAGAGTAGCTCCTGATAGTTTGTATTTGTTACAATTTAGTCCTAGTAATAAAACTTGAATTGGACATAGTAAATGAACTCAAATTAAGCTGAAATTTTTAGGCTTGCATAATTTGATTAAAAGAAGGTCAGTAAATGCTTAGATCTAAAATTGAGTTAGTTTTACTATCGGTGGTAAAATGAAAAAAATGCCCTTAGGTTAAATTACCTAGGAAAAGTTAAAAATTGGCTTATAGTTTACTTTTGCATTAAAAATAACTAATAATTAGATAAGATTGAGGTGTTATAGGGTTGGGGTGTGTCTTTGGTGGTCATTAGCCGGAGAGCCACTTAGGTGGCTAATGTAATGCTTTGAATTCAGGTTCGTCCGTCCCAATCGAGTTTGGGATGTCACATTCATGGTGTGATTTACCTAAATCCTGAGTTAGCCACTGACCATGCATATGCAACTTATGTGCTTTGATATAAGTGGAGGCTTATGCTCTAAAGATGATTGAGCCTACAGCCGGTATGTTGCATACATAATGTAATAGCCCGTTTTTAGTCAACTCAGAACAGTAGTTTTGGGACCACAAATTTGAGGTTGAAATATTTATTTTATTATTATTTTGAGGTCTATAGCATGATAGTATAATTGTATGAAAATTTCACTAAGAAATTTTATCGTTTGAATGTTCAATTCAATAAAAAGGAGTAATTCGCGTAAAGTGTAAAAGTTGAGTTCCATTAGCTAAAGGTGTCTAATAGCTATGGAACCTTAAATTGGAGGTCCTTAAGTGATAATTAGACCACTTTTGTGGTTATTGGATATTCATTGCAAGGTTTGTTTGAAATTTTGAATGTTTTTAAAGGTTAAAAACGTAAACAAGTAATTAAGTTTAAATTAAATAAAACTAAACAATTCTTCATCTTCATCCATCATCCACCATCGAAATTAAAGAAAAAAAGACACCATTTTAGGGATTGAGCATTCAGCAAGCTTTTTCTTAGCATGTAAGTAATTTTTTTACTCGTTTTTAATGATTTCTATGTTTTTTGAGTCGTTGTAGCTAAATCTAGCTAGCCCACTGTTAAAGGTTTAGGGTTTTACCATTGAATATGTGTGTATTTTGATGTTTGATGATAGAAAATAAATTGTTGTTGTTTATAAGTGATTTTTGATAAAATTGTCAATTAGGGATTAAATTGAGAAATGTGAAAATTATGTGGTAAATGTGTGAAATAAATAGAATATAGGGCTTTCTAGGGACTTAATTGATATTCAGTTAGCATGAATATAAGTTGAATTGCATGAATTTGCATTTTTATGAGCTAGGGACTAAATTGTAAAGATGTTAAAATATTAGGGGTAAAAGGTAATTTTGCCATAATATAAAATTTGGATTAAATTGGATAGAATGATAATTAAATAAGTTAAATTTGATTATATATAGATCAAAAAAAGCGAAGTTTGAAATTAGATCGGGAGAAAAACAAGATAGTTGATTGATAGCTCGTTTCTCTCCGTATAAATCCGAGGTAAGTTCGTATGTTAATAAGCATTAACATAATTGTGTTTTAAATGCTTTATGATTGTATTGTTGATGAATATGACTTTACAAAAATGTTCAACGAAGATTCGACAATGTTTAAATCCCGGTTGAACCTTAGGAATAGATAGAATACAAATGACATGTCATTAGGGGTTATTGTGTTTGGGTGTTGGTTCGTATGTTCTACTAGTGGCTGAGTTATCCGACATGTGTTGCGGATCCTTTTCAACTTGTGTGAGTAGCACCGTGTAGCTACGTCTTGACCGTTAGCTCGTGTGAGCGGACCCGCTGATAGCTTGAGAGTGGGCATTATATGAGATATGAAATTGAGAAGGCTTCGGCCTTGTATTGGCACTTAGGGTGCGAGATTCTCGATTATCTGATGTTATTTCAAATGGTTCAATAGGAGTATCAAAGATATGAAATGCTGAGAGAGAGATACGCATCAGTATAGGTATGTACAGACAACATATGAGCATTGAATCCATGAAATTTGTGAATTCATGATTAATTATATGAATGAAGATATGTTAACCTTGTGATTAAATGGTTTTGTAGTATATTATGTTTATATTACTTGAATGGTGAATGAATGGTAAGTTTTTCTTACTAACTATACAAGTTTACTAAGCTTTATAGCTTACTCTATTTACTTTTTCATGTTTTATAGTGATTATCGAAGCTTGCTCAGATTGGGAGTTGTCAGAGACATCATCACACTATCCTGCTATCGTTTTGGTACTTTTGAATTTATGTATTTGGTTATATGTCATGTATAGGAGTTGTGGTTAATATGGTTTATATGTTTGTAATGGATTTAGCCAAGTGATTTGGTTTGTAAATAAAGTATGTTTTGGTTATGTGTATAGACATGTGATTTGGCTTATTTTGGTATATTTGGTTATGCATATATATGTGCAAATGGCCTTTTATGATGTGGTTTAAAATTGATATATGAATGCTTGTTGTGGATTGATATTTTGAGTACCAAATGGTGGAATTTTGAGATATAGTATGCTTGTGGTTTTAGGCAAGATAATGCATATATGTAATGCATATATGATGTTAAACATTTAGGTGATTTGTGAATGTGAAATTGGTATGTTTTGAACCGGAAAAACACGATGTTATGAGTCATATAGTTGTTGGTATGAAAATAGCAAGATTTAGGCTTAGATGAGATAGGTTTGAATGCCTATTGATGCTATGTTATATGTCATTTGATTAGTGTAGGTGAATGTAAACTTGGCTGAGAAAGATAGCTTGGTAAATAGCCTATTTTTGTCCACATGGGCAGAAACACGGGCGTATGTCTTAGCCTTGTGTGACACACGATATGGTGAGACAGTGTATCCCCTGATGTTTATTTAGAAATCAAGTCCGCATGCTCCACATGGCCCAACACACGAGTGTGTGACTTGGCCGTGTGGTATAAGTCAGTATACCTTACAGTTTTGGTACGACCTGGCACACGGGTGTGTGTGGCCACTTCAGAGGGTACACGGGCTAGCCACACGGGTGTGTGGTTGGTCGTGTGACCAAAGTCAAAGAGTTACATGGGGTAGGACACGGGCTGGGACACAGCCATGTGTTCCCATTTCGAATGTCCACACGGCCTGTGACACGGGTGTGTCTTTGGTCGTGTGAGACACATAGTCTCTGACAGCCCTAAATTGACCCTAGTCGGAAAGTGGTTTCGGGACCGCTAAACCGAGTCACCGAAGTATTTGAGTATAATATTTATTGTCTAAAATATGTGAATATGAGTGTGTGAAAGTTTTGAGCTTCGATTTGGTCAATTGCATGTGAATTTAGTTAATAGGACTTATGTGTGACACTTTGAAATGTGATGGGTTAATCTATAAGGATCTATTTGTGCATGTTATGAAAATAATGGGTTTGCATGTCAAATTTCCACCTATGACAAGTAGTGGCTGGCCATGCTATGGGTTAAAATGTATTATAAACATTTTATGTTAGTGTTTTATGTTAGAAATAATAAAATAAAGAACATGGGTAATAAAATAATAGTGGTTAGTAGGGGAGAAACAAAAAAAAAATTAGTTAGGTTGCTCCTCCATTGCCGTGAATTGAAGGAAGAAGAAGAGGGGAAGTTCGGCCATGGTGGTTCTTGAGATTAAGGTATGTTCAATGTTGCTTTTGGATGTTTACACATCCTTTGGAGGGTTAGCCTACTTCTATTTATCTCATGGATGAAATTGGGGTTGTTGGAGAGTTAGGATTCGGCTAAGAGGCTTCAAAATTTTAGTTAATGCCTTGATACTACTAGCATGTTAGCTATATGGATGTGTTAAGTTACTTGAAATGTTAGATAAATTTGAACTCCCTACCAAATTCTTTAGGCAACCCATGTTAGAAATTTCGGTATTGAGATGTCTAAATCTTTCGGCTATTGTAGCTATGGAGGAATAAAGTTTTTGTTTCTTGTTAAATTGGATGAATCTTGTTGTATGAGTGCTTGAACAAACTATGATTAAATGGATGCATAGATTCAAAGTGGGAAGAATTGGCTATTATAGTTGATGCTAATGCCGAATATGAAGATGATGAACTTGAATAAATAATATTCAGCTAGCATGATAAGTTATGAAATATTAAGTAGATGATATAATTGATTGGTGAAGTGGCTAATAGGGATTTTTAATGAAATTATGCCAAGGCCGAATGTATCCTGAAGTAAATAAAAATGCTAAATGTGCATTATGTGCTTATATGTGTATTCGGCCAGGGAAGTTTGATATGAAGCTTTGATAGGTTTGAGAGATGAATGACCGAATGAGCTATAGGTTATGTATGGATGAATTTTATGCATATGTGTGTGTGTGGAATTAGTACTTAATGGCATTCAGCATTGTTTAATTAAAATTAGAAATGAATGCTTGAAAGTTAAATAGGTCGCTCTAATGACCAAATATGCTAAAAGCTAATATATGGACAAATGATACGAATGAATTGGTTTTTGAAATGTATATGGTTGCCGTATGTATGTGTTTGATTGAGAAGTAAATTTGTTTGATTTAGCTCAAGAGCTTAGAGGATCAAAGTTGGATAAGGGAAAGGAAAAAGTGATCAAATAGCCGTTGAAATCGTTCGACAACATCCGAGGTAAGTCTTTGAGTAATGAAATTTAGCTCACGATTTAATAAGGCAATTATTTGTCTATGAGCATAATAATTAACTCGTGACTTGACGATTCTACTTGAATTACATGGTAAAATAAATAAGTAAGGTATTTACTTGTAGCCGAATGGTTATAGAAATCTTGTGGATTAACGGAAAGGGATTATGTTATTTGTGTGGGATTAATGAATCGATCGATGTATGGTTAGTAAACATGCTGTAATTGTCTTCGAGTATCAGGAATGATATCCAGATGTGATATGATATATATATGCATATACGTGTGAAATGCTAATCGGGGTCTAAATTCGAGCTTGGTCTCGAAGGTCTTTTGAGCCAGTGCTAATGACCGAACTTAGTTTCGAAGGGCTTTTTAGAGCCAGTGTCATAACCGGACTTAGTTCCGAAGGGCCTTCGAGCCAGTAGTCTAATCCGAGCTTGGTCTCGAAGGGCTTTTGAGCTGGTGCTAAGAGTCAGACTTTATTTCGAAGGATGTTGCACCAGCATAATATTTGAGGGTGAAAATCCGTAAGTGTTCTTACGAGAAATCATATAATACATACTGGAATAATTTTAATCACATGCGCTACTTACTGTAAGACAACCAGGTAAGTAATTTACCCTTGTTGAGAATGTGAATATACTTCAATTATGACTTTGAAATTCGATGGGAATGCTTAGCACATTATTTAAATCATCCAAACATTTATGATCTGATTATGATGTATGAGTTCCGAATATGAGAGTTCAATGTCATAGTTATGAATGTGTGTGCATATGCATGAAATGGACAGGGACATTTGAGATGAGAGCACTCGGTTGTGGATTGGAGTTGGCCGAATAAATTGGTTTCACCTCTGTGATATTAATGATAAAAGGGATATCTCGGTTATGTTTCTATTCGGCCAAGAGATGAACAAATAAACTTGATATTATTATGCCATTCCTTTAAATGATTTCATTGCTTAAAACTTACTAAGCATCGAAATGCTTATTCTCTACTTTAATTCTCTGTTTTATAGATTTTGTTCTTCAGCTATCGGACTCGGGATTGTCAAAGTCGAAGTCGTCCACACTATCTAAGCCACTTTTTGGTACTCTTTTAGTTCAATTTTGAAAAACGGCATGTATAGGGCTGACCCTTGTTGTTAATTAAGTACCCTTTTGTAATGTGTATTCGTATAGCCATGCGAAAATGGCTCGTATATTTCGAAGTATAACATTATGGTCTTGTGATATGGTTATTAAGTGGTGTGGAAATGTTTGGTAATGACTAGCCATTGGAATGGCCAATCATGGTCCTATTGGTGCTACGTACGTCATGGCTAATCGGGATTACCCTTGATAATAATGTATGTCAATTTGCTAGTTGATTCATGGAAAACTATGAAATAGGTGAAATCTGCCTTAAAATAGATGTTGACAGCAGCAGTGATGTGAGTTTGAAAAATCACTAAAAATAGTAGAAATGTAATTAAATAATGAATAAATTATGTAAAAGAACCTTGATGAGTATATCTTCATATGGAAGAAGCGAAACGACCATATGAGCCATATTTTATGAGATGTTTCAGTTTTTGTGAAACAGGGCCAGAACGATTACTGGATCCCCTGTTCTGACTTTGAAAATTTACCATAAATTAACCAGAGACAATTAGAAGTCATGCTTCATATGCATAGATTCCTTTTTTAGTCTAGTTTCATTAGAAACAAAAGACATAAGTATTGAAGCTCTGTACAGGGAGATATCTAAGTCGTAATGCATGAAGGTCAGAGTAGTCGAACCCTGAAATAGGAGAGACTTTAACTAATAAAATGTACTAATTGACTCAACCAAAAATTCTAGAAAAAAATTTGTAGTTGGACATATAAGTCTAGTTTCAGGGAAAATTTACGGCATCAGTTTTTGAGTTTTGGAACTCGAGATATGATTTTTAAGGTGACAGTGACGCAGTTAACCAGCTTGTCTGGAAATTTTAAAATGAACTGTGTAAGTAAATGAATTAAGTCCGTTAGCACCTCATGTTCGACTCCGGCAACGGTCTCGAGTACGGGGTGTTACAATTTTATTGGTATCAGAGCCACGGTTTAGTCGATTCTAGGACTACCGTACTACGTTCGGGTCTAGCTATACATGCCATTGTGTGTTTATTTGATAGTATGGCGATTTCTGACAGTTAAAAATGTGTTTATTTATAGTAATGGATCCTGATCCCAATCGAGCGGTAGCTGATGATCTTGAGAGTGTAGCGCCTGCTCCCGCACGAGGGACAGTGCCGGTGGACTCTCAACCTATTGCTAGTAATCAGAATGACGAAGCTAGACAGGCTTTTTATAGCGTGATGAATGATTCGTTCAACCAATACATTCGAACTAATACGGCTGTTCCACAACCTCCATTCTCGACTAATACAACCCCCGCACCTACAATACCTCCGGTAACTGACCAAATAAGGTCAAATAAGCCCCCAGTTGACAGAATCCGAAAACACGGGGCTACTGAATTTAAAGCTACGGACAGCGATG
Organism: Gossypium hirsutum; assembly: GCF_007990345.1. Lineage (NCBI taxonomy): Eukaryota > Viridiplantae > Streptophyta > Magnoliopsida > Malvales > Malvaceae > Gossypium > Gossypium hirsutum. Next base: position 53,462,639 of record NC_053425.1, on the reverse strand, counting down.
ATGCCGAACAAGCTGAATTTTGGTTGGAAAACACTATTCGGGTACTCGATGAACTATCTTGCACACCCGATGAAAGCCTAAAGTGTACTATCTCCTTGCTACGTGATTCTGCCTACTATTGGTGGAATACGTTGATTTCTGTTGTGCCCAGGGAGCAAGTAACTTGGGAGTTTTTCCAAACTGAGTTTCGAAAAAAGTATATCAGTCAGAGATTCATTGATCAAGAACGGAAGGAATTTCTTGAACTTAAACAAGGTTCCATGTCGGTTACTGATTATGAACGAAAGTTTGTAAAGCTTAGCCGGTACGCTCGAGAATGCATTTCTTCAGAAGCTGTGATGTGTAAACGTTTCGAGGATGGACTGAACGATGATATAAAGTTGTATGTTGGCACTTTAGAAATCCGAGAATTTGTGGTACTTGTCGAACGAGCTTGCAAAGCCGAAGAGCTCAGTAAGGAGAAAGGAAAAGCTAATATGGTAGCAAAGGAGTTTCGTAAGAGATCTTCGGGAAAGCCCTTTCAACAGTTATCGAAGAAATTTAGAGATGGTTTAGGCCGATCTAGAGACACTTCGGGCTTTTCTAGACGAGATCGTGATCGACCCCCTGTGGGTACACGAGTCACTTCGGTGGCCAGTGTTGGAAATGATCGTCGAGACAGGACGGAGTGCCAGTATTGTGGTAAATGGCATTCGGGAAGTTGTAGATTCCATGACCGCTCCTGTTATAAGTGCGGATCAGCTGACCACTTTATCAAGGATTGCCCGAGACTGTCTGAACAGAATGTAAATCAGAGTGGGAAACCAGGTGCTACTACTGCTCGAGGTAGACCATCTAAGAATGCGGGAAATCCTAGTGGCGGTCAGTAAGTGTGAGTTTTGGTTAAGAGAGGTTAGCTTCTTGGGACATGTGGTATCTGCATCGGGTATTCGAGTTGATCCGAGCAAAATTTCAGCCATACTTAACTGGAAGCCTCCGAGAAATATTACTGAAGTTCGGAGCTTTTTGGGACTTGTCGGTTACTACAGACGGTTCGTAAAGGGTTTCTCGATGATAGCCACACCAAGGACGAAACTACTTCAGAAAGATGTTAAGTTCAAATGGACAGAAAAGTGTCAGAAAAGTTTCGATCAACTAAAAACTTATTTTACTGAAGCTCCAGTACTAGTGCAGCCCGAATCAGGCAAGGAGTTTGTCATTTACAGTGATGCATCCTTACTTGGGTTGGGTTGTGTATTGATGCAAGAAGGTCGAGTTGTGGCCTATGCGTCGAGGCAATTGAAGCCACATGAGAAAAATTATCCAACCCATGATCTCGAATTAGCTGCGATCGTATTCGCTTTGAAAATATGGCGACATTACCTATTTGGCGAGAAGTGCCATGTATTTTTGGATCACAAAAGTCTCAAATATTTGATGACTCAAAGAGACTTGAATCTGCAACAAAGACGTTGGCTTGATTTGTTAAAAGGTTATGAGCTTGTCATTGACTATCACCCGGGAAAGGCTAATGTGGTTGCGGATGCTTTAAGTCGTAAGTCACTGTTTGCTTTACGAGCGATAAATGTACACTTGTCTGTTCTATCCGACAATGTGTTAGTAGCTGAATTAAAGGCCAAACCATTGTTGATTCATCAAACTCATGAAGCTTAGAAAGTCGATGATGAATTGGTTGCAAAACGGGCTGAATGTGTTTCGAATATGGAATCAGAGTTTCAAATTGATGATGACGATTGTTTGAGGTTCAGAAGTCGTTTGTGTGTTCCAAGAAATTCAGAACTTATTTCGATGATTCTGAACGAAGCTCATTGTAGCCGAATGTCAATTCACCCGGGGAGTACGAAAATGTACAACGATCTGAGACGTCAGTTTTGGTGGCATGGTATGAAACGAGACATTTCCAAATATGTTTCAAAGTGTTTAATATGTCAACAAGTGAAAGCAGAACATCAAGTGCCTACAGGTTTACTTCAGCCGATCATGATACCTGAATGGAAATGGGATCGAGTCACGATGGATTTTGTATCTGGGTTGCCAGTGTCGGCAAGTAAGAAAGATGCGATTTGGGTTGTTGCTGATAGACTGACTAAGTCGGCTCACTTTATCCCCGTACGTACGGATTTTCATTGGATAAACTAGCTGAATTGTATGTTTCTCAGATTGTGAGATTACACGGGGTACCTCTTTCTATTGTGTCGGATAGAGATCCGAGGTTCACCTCGCGATTTTGGAAGAAATTGCAAGAAGCCTTGGGTACCAAGTTGCATTTTAGCACCGCTTTTCATCCACAGACTAATGGTCAATCCGAGCGGATAATTCAGATACTCAAGGATATGTTGAGATGTTGCATCCTTGAGTTTAATGGTTCATAGGAGCGGTATTTACCTTTGATTGAATTCGCTTACAACAATAGTTTTCAATCAAGCATTAAGATGGCACCTTACGAGGCTTTGTACGGTCGTAAATGCTGTACACCGTTGTTTTGGACCGAACTCGGTGAGAGTAAAATTTTCGGAGTTGATTTGATTAAAGATGCTGAGCAGAAAGTAAAAATAATTCGTGAGAGTCTGAAGGCAGCATCAGATCGTCAGAAGTCGTACGCGGATTTAAAACGAAGAGATATTGAGTATCAGGTGGGAGACAAAGTGCTTCTTAAGGTTTCACCTTGGAAAAAGATACTCAGATTTGGCCATAACGGCAAATTGAGTCCGAGGTTCATTGGGCCATATGAAATATCCAAACGAGTTGGTCCAGTTGCGTATAGATTGATTTTACCCCCTGAACTTGAAAAGATTCACGACGTCTTTCATGTTTCAATGCTTCGACATTATAGATCTGATCCATCGCACATAATTAATCCATTAGAGGTTGAAATTCAATCCGATATGAGTTATGAAGAAGAACCGATTCGTATTCTAGCTAGTGAAGTGAAAGAGTTGTGAAACAAAAGGGTTCCGTTAGTAAAGGTGTTGTGGCTCAAACACGGAATCAAAGAAGCTACTTGGGAAACTGAGAACTCTATGAAAGAACGATACCCAAACCTATTTACCGGTAAGATTTCCGGGGACGAAAATTTCTTAAGTGGGGGAGAGTTGTGACAGCCCTAAATTGACCCTAGTCGGAAAGTGGTTTCGGGACCGCTAAACCGAGTCACTGAAGTATTTGAGTATAATATTTATTGTCTAAAATATGTGAATATGAGTGTGTGAAAGTTTTGAGCTTCGATTTGGTCAATTGCATGTGAATTTAGTTAATAGGACTTATGTGTGACACTTTGAAATGTGATGGGTTAATCTATAAGGATCTATTTGTGCATGTTATGAAAATAATGGGTTTGCATGTCAAATTTCCACCTATGACAAGTAGTGGCCGGCCATGCTATGGGTTAAAATGTATTATAAACATTTAACGTTAGTGTTTTATGTTAGAAATAATAAAATAAAGAACATGGGTAATAAAATAATAGTGGTTAGTAGGGGAGAAACAAAAAAAAATTAGTTAGGTTGCTCCTCCATTGCCGTGAATTGAAGGAAGAAGAAGAAGGGAAGTTCGGCCAAGGTGGTTCTTGAGATTAAGGTATGTTCAATGTTGCTTTTGGAGGTTTACACATCCTTTGGAGGGTTAGCCTACTTCTATTTATCTCATGGATGAAATTGGGGTTGTTGGAGAGTTAGGATTCGGCTAAGAGGCTTCAAAATTTTAGTTGATGCCTTGATACTACTAGCATGTTAGCTATATGGATGTGTTAAGTTACTTGAAATGTTAGATAAATTTGAACTCCCTACCAAATTCTTTAGGCAACCCATGTTAGAAATTTCGGTATTGAGATGTCTAGATCTTTCTGCCATTGTAGCTATGGAGGAATAAAGTTTTTGTTTCTTGTTAAATTGGATGAATCTTGTTGTATGAGTGCTTGAACAAACTATGATTAAATGGATGCATAGATTCAAAGTGGGAAGAATTGGCTATTATATTTGATGCTAATGCCGAATATGAAGATGATGAACTTGAATAAATAATATTCAGCTAGCATGATAACTTATGAAATATTAAGTAGATGATATAATTGATTGGTGAAGTGGCTAATAGAGATTTTTAATGAAATTATGCCAAGGTCGAATGTATCATGAAGTAAATAAAAATGCTAAATGTGCATTATGTGCTTATATGTGTATACGGCTAGGGAAGTTTGATATGAAGCTTTGATAGGTTTGAGAGATGGATGACCGAATGAGCTATAGATTATGTATGGATGAATTTTGTGCATATGTATCTGTGTGGCATTAGTAGTTAATGGCATTCGGCATTGTTTAATTAAAATTAGAAATGAATGCTTGAAAGTTAAATAGGTCGCTCTAATGACCAAATATGCTAAAAGCTAATATATGGACAAATGATACGAATGAATTGGTTTTTGAAATGTATATGGTTGCCGTATGTATGCGTTTGATTGAGGAGTAAATTTGTTTGATTTAGCTCAAGAGCTTAGAGGATCAAAGTTGGATAGGGGAAAGGAAAAAGTGATCGAATAGCCGTTGAAATCGTTCGACAACATCCGAGGTAAGTCTTTGAGTAATGAAATTTAGCTCACGATTTAATAAGGCAATTATTTGTCTATGAGCATAATAATTAACTTGTGACTTGACGATTCTGCTTGAATTACATGGTAAAATAAATAAGTAAGGTATTTACTTGTAGCCGAATGGTTATAGAAATCTTGTGGATTAACGGAAAGGGATTATGTTATTTGTGTGGGATTAATGAATCGATCGATGTATGGTTAGTAAACATGCTATAATTGTATTCGAGTATCAGGAATGATATCCAGATGTGATATGATATATATATGCATATACGTGTGAAATGCTAATCGAGGTCTAAATTCGAGCTTGGTCTCGAAGGGCTTTTGAGCCAGTGCTAATGATCGAACTTAGTTTCGAAGGGCTTTTTAGAGCCAGTGTCATAACCGGACTTAGTTCCGAAGGGCCTTCGAGCCAGTAGTCTAATCCGAGCTTGGTCTCGAAGGGCTTTTGAGCCGGTGCTAAGAGTCGGACTTTATTCCGAAGGATGTTGCACCAGCATAATATTTGAGGGTGAAAACCCGTAAGTGTTCTTACGAGAAATCATATAATACATGCTGGAATAATTTTAATCACATGCGCTACTTACTGTAAGACAACCAGGTAAGTAATTTACCCTTGTTGAGAATGTGAATATACTTCAATTATGACTTTGAAATTCGATGGGAATGCTTAGCACATTATTTAAATCATCCGAACGTTTATGATCTGATTATGATGTATGAGTTCCGAATATGAGAGTTCAGTGTCATAGTTATGAATGTGTGTGCATATGCATGAAATGGACAGGGACATTTGAGATGAGAGCATTCGTTTGTGGATTGGAGTTGGCCGAATAAATTGGTTTCACCTTTGTGATATTAATGATAAAAGTGATATCTCGGTTATGTTTCTATTCGGCCAAGGGATGAACAAATAAACTTGATATTATTATGCCATTCCTTTAAATGATTTCATTGCTTAAAACTTACTAAGCGTCGAAATACTTATTCTCTGCTTCAATTCTCTGTTTTATAGATTTTTCTCTTCAGCTATCGGACTCGGGATTGTCAAAGTCGAAGTCGTCCACACTATCTAAGCCACTTTTTGGTACTCTATTAGTTCAGTTTTGAAAAATGGCATGTATAGGGCTGACCCTTGTTGTTAATTAAGTACCCTTTTGTAATGTGTATTCGTATAGCCATGCGAAAATGGCTCGTATATTTCGAAGTATAACATTATGGTCTTGTGATATGGTTATTAAGTGGTGAGGAAATGTTTGGTAATGACTAGCCATTGGAATGGCCAATCATGGTCCTATTGGTGCTACGTACGTCATGGCTAATCGGGATTACCCTTGATAATAATGTATGTCAATTTGCTAGTTGATTCATGGAAAACTATGAAATAGGTGAAATCTGCCTTAAAATAGATGCTGACAGCAGCAGTGATGTGAGTTTGAAAAATCACTAAAAATAGTAGAAATGTAATTAAATAATGAATAAATTATGTAAAAGAACCTTGATGAGTATATCTTCATATGGAAGAAGCGAAACGACCATATGAGCCATATTTTATGAGATGTTTCAGTTTTTGTGAAACAGGACCAGAACGATTACTGGATCCCCTGTTCTGACTTTGAAAATTTACCATAAATTAACCAGAGACAATTAGAAGTCATGCTTCATATGTATAGATTCCTTTTTTAGTCTAGTTTCATTAGAATCTAACGACATAAGTATTGAAGCTCTGTACAGGGAGATATCTAAGTCGTAATGCATGAAGGTCAGAGTAGTCGAACCCTGAAACAGGAGAGACTTTAACTAATAAACTGTACTACTTGGCTTGACCAAAAATTCTAGAAAAAAATTTGTAGATGGACATATAAGTCTAGTTTCAGGGAAAATTTACGGAATCAGTTTTCGAGTTTTGTAGCTCGAGATATGATTTTAAGGTGATAGTGACGCAGTTAACCAGCTTGTTTGGAAATTTTAAAATGAACTGTGTAAGTAAATGAATTAAGTCCGTTAGCACCTCGTGTTCGACTCCGGCAACGGTCTCGAGTACGGGGTGTTACATAGTCGGGCCTTATTTTGAAAAATTTTCTATATTTTCTAAAAATTTCTCAAGTTATCGATTGAGCCCCGAACCACTTTTAATGCATGATTTGGGCCTCATAGGCCTATATTAGGGATTGTTTGATTTATTATGAATGAATTTTATTTAGATATTGAAAATGTAAATGAAATGTATGTTTGTTTAAGTAATAAGTCCAATAATGCTCCGTAACCCTATTCCAACTATGAATACGGGTTAGGGGTGTTACATTTATTAGTATCAGAGCTACAGTTTAGTCGATTCTCGAACTAACATAGCGTATGTGAGAGTCTAGCTATACATGCCATATATAACCTGCGATAGTGTGATATCTCTTGACAATTTTAAATTGTGTTTTCATATAGCTATGGATCCTAATTGAGCATTGGCTGATGATGTTGAAAGTAATGCGCCAGCCTCCATTCACAGAGCAGCACCATCTGAATCGAGACCTATATTTGGGAGTCAAGGAGGAGGGGCCAAGGAAGCCTTCTTCCAAATGATGAATCAATGGTTCACTAAGTTTGTCTAAACTAATCCGGATGCTTAGAAACCTCCACCCCCTCCTATTCCCCAGCTGGTTCTCCTGGCTCTTGATGGTTTGGAACCTTTACGTTTAAGTAAGCCACCTGTGGATAAAATTTGAAAATATGGGGCTGAAGAGTTTAGAGCCATAGTTGATGATGATCCTAAGAGATCCGAGTTTTGTCTTGAGAATACGGTCCGAGTATTAGATGATCTATCTTGCACGCCAGTTGAATTTGTAAAATGTGCTGTATCACTTCTGAGAGATACTCCATGTCAGTGGTGGAACACTTTGATATCTGTGGTGCTGAAAGAAAGAGTCATGTGGGAATTCTTTTAGACCGAGTTCAGAAAGAAATACATAAGTTAGCGGTTTATCGATCAAAAGTGCAAAGAATTTTTGGAGTTGAAATAGGGTCGTATGTCTGTGACCGAGTACGAAAGAGAATTTGTGAGACTCAGTAAATATGCTTGAGAATGTGTCTACACTGAGGAAATTATGTGCAAGCGATTTGAAGACGGGGTAAACGAAGACATTAGACTTCCAGTCAGGACTCTGGAATTGAAAGAATTTGTTTGTTAGTCGATAGAGCTTGCGAAGCTGATGAGCTTGGCAAAGAAAAGAGAAAAGCCAATTTTGAGGCTAGAGATTAGAAAGAGGCCAATGAGTAAACATTATCATTCTTCTTCAAAGAAATCACGAGATTCATATAATCGTTCAAATGCTTCAGTGGGGTATTCTAATAGAGATCTTTGGAAGCAATACACAAGTCCTAAAGCTCAAGCCACTTCAGTATCGAGTGTTGGTAGTGTTAAAACCAACAAACCTGAGTGTCAATAGTGTGGAAGGCATCATTTGGAGATTGCTAGATGAATAACAAAGCTTGTTTCAGATGTGGCTCGCAATATCATTTTATTCGGGATTGTCCTAATTTACCCGAGAAAGGCAAATTTCTGAATGCAAGACCAAGCAATACAGCTGCTAGAGGGAGACCACCTAGAGATATGGGAAATGTGATTAGTAGAAAAGGTATGAAAAAGGACTTTGCTATGAGATCTGAGGTTCAAACGCCAGCAGAGCTTACGCCATTCACGCTTGCGAAGATGTGTTATCACTAGATGTTATCACTGGTACATTTTCTTTCTATGATACTAATGTAATTGCCTTGATTGATCCTAGACAGACTCATTCATATGTCTGTATGAATTTAGTGTCTATTAAGAGTTTACCTGTTGAGTCTACCAAATTTTTGATTGAAGTATTGAACCCCTTAGGCAAGTATGTCCTAGTTGATAAACTTTGCAAGAATTATCCTTTGATGAGTCGAGGTTACTATTTTTCGGCTAATTTGATGCTTTTACCATTTGATGAATTTGATGTGATATTGGGTATGGATTGGTTGACTCTGCATGATGTTGTTGTGAATTGTAGACGTAAGACTATTGAATTGAAATGTCAGAATAGTGAAATTCTTCGAATTGAATCCGATAAGCCAAGTGAGTTGCTTGTTGTAATATCGATGATGCTAGCTTAGAAATATATGAGAAAAGGTTGCGTTGCTTACCTTTGCGTATGTCCTAGATACAAAAGTGTCTGAATTGAAGATTGAATCAGTGCCAGTAGTTTGTGAATATCCGGATGTGTTTCTAAAAGAGTTACCTAGGTTGCCACCGACCAGAGAAGTCAAGTTTGCTATTGAATTATTACCGGGAGCATCACTGATATCAATAGCTCCGTACAGAATGGCTGTAACACCCCAAACTCGGCCCAGACGTTATGGCCGATTCTGACGTGCCACATTGAAGTTAAAAATCCATGTTTCATTTTAGTGTTTTATAAACCGACTTTTGTTGAGCTAACAAAGTGAATGGAAGCTGGGCACCAGGTAGAAATACGTAACAGAGGAGGTGAGCCATAAAGGCTGCTTAAGTACCAAGCTCTTCGATTGGATCCAATCGTAGACATGCCCACAACCATTGCCACACTTGGTTACAACAAGTTGAAATTTCTTTCATAAATCGATTAATCGTGACGTAGTGTTATTTTGAAAACAAGTATCGTTTTAAAAACGTGTCCTAAGTCTAGCCCATTTGAATTATTATCAACCAGTTTAGAGTTATAAAAAAAGAAAGATAAAGAGAATAAACCCAGAAAAAAAATAAAGTTAAAATGGCCTTATTACAATCCAAACATAAATAATAAATAAAGTAACCTAAAGAAACCAGTTATTTATTTTAAAAGCCCAAAAGCGAACATTGTGGCCACTCTAAATCCCCTCCAGCTCCAAGTCCCCATATCAAGACCCACCTGCAAGGTTAAGGAAAGGGGGTGAGTTTATGAAACTCAGTGTGCAACAAGCCCCTTTCAGAGCCCAAAACAATATCAGCCTACTGGGCCTAAGCCCAAATTCTATCTCAGCATATACTGGGCCGAAGCCTTTTCATATTTCATATTACTGGGCTGAAGCCTTCACTGTAAACGGTATGGCCCATAGGCCCATTTCAATATCACATGTAATGTCAATGAAAGTATGCAAGCCCATTTGGGGAGACTACTCGACCCACCATCCGCTACTCTCCACCCGTACCAACCAAGCTCTCCATGTGGGGAATAACTCAACCCACCCAACCAAAACTCTCCACCAGCAGCATAGCTGCTTTATCATATAACTAGAGGCCTAGCCTTTTTTAATAACTAGGGCAAAGCCCTTTTGATAAACTAGGGCAAAAGCCATTTTCGGTAAACTGGGGCATAGCCCTTTTTGCACTTCCTCCATCCATATAATAACCCAACCCAATGCTTTTATGAATAAATCATGTGCATATCATACATGTCATGTGCATATCTTACATATCATGTGCATATCATACATATCATGTATATCAAAATCCCATGTATCATATTTATAATTAAACCTTGGGGGTATAATGGTCATTTTTACCTAGGGGCAAAACAGTCATTTTCATATTATAAAGGTAATTTTATAATTTTACCAAATATTAGGGTTTTCCATGTTCATTAACAGTTACTAACAATTCATGTGTTTAAACAACGATTCTAGCCCATTTTTAACGAAACCGAGTTATTGGGCCAAAAACCCCTAATGGGCCCTACATAGCCGAATTAGTCATCTAGGCCTATTTAGCTTATATTCCATAATGGTATTACCAGTCTAAACGCGCAATTTAACAGGATTTCATTTCCTACCAAATTTACCCAAATGGGCCCCGTCAGCCCATTGGGCCCGATTTTAGCCCCTCGAGGCCCAACTTACTATGATGCCAAAAACCGTGTTCTTACTTGTTCCAACGATCTCAATCATCAACTTAGCGAATCTAACTAACCAATGAGCGTTCGCTTGCTCACAAGTCCTCAAAATGCCAGAATTTCGACATTTCAGCTTTTCGGCATTTATCGATTTAAGCTACGAAAGAAGGTTCGTTACACACCTGATTTGCGATATTCCTTGACGAGATCTCCTATGCGATTTATCCTATAATCAACCGCTTATAGATCAGCTTATAATAATTAAACCAAATCGTGAACCATCCATTATCCATACTTACACATTCGGCCACCATTCATAATGACCTTAGAATCCATACCTTTGTCGAAATTGATGACTAGATCTAGTCACTCCGATGACCCAAGCTAATCCAGGTCAACACTACACCTTGCTGCTTATCCACTATACAAACCATAAAAAGATTAAAAGAAGAACCCAATCAGGCCTATACCCACATTCGGCCACCTCCCTAAATTATAGGGGTTTCGGCTTTTGCCAACAGTTACTATAGGAATCGTTTAGAGTTTGGGCACTTACCACAGTCTCTCTTCTTGAATCCATTTATGCCTAATAGATAAGGGAATTGACCACGAAAAAGTGAAGAGAAAACAGAAAGTTGCTGGTCAACAAGGTTTCGACACCACCTAGCCTCACAGGTTTCGGCTTTTGCAGTTTTTTTCGGCAAAACTGGAAGTAAGGGAAAGAAACAATAAATGAATAGAGGGAAGTAGTGGGCTGGTTTGGAAGAAGGAAAAGGAAGAAAATATGAAAAGGAAGGGTGGTAGATTCAGCTAGGGAAAAAGAAAGAAGAAAAAGAAGACTAATCCTATGGTTACAAAGAAGAAAATGGCACAACAAGTACCCAAGTGCCGAAAATCCCTGACTAAAACCCCTCTGCTGAAATCCCCTCTCCATACCCCCCAAATCGGCTAAACTCTATCTCCTTATCAATCCCTAAAATCTCTCCCCTTATCCCTCCTTAATCCATGCATTTGACTGATTCAAACTCCCTCCCACTGAGTTCCATTCGGCTACAACTCCTATATGCTCAAAGCATAAAAATTAGCATCACATTTGCCATCACAGGGAATCGAACCCAGGTCTTCCCCCAACCACTTACACGCCACCTTCTTAGCTCCCTAGTGGCGCCACTTATCCACTTTACCAGAGGCTCATTTGTGGTACATTTTACCCACAAATTTTAATAAGACCACCTATCCAAGGCCCCTAACTTCTTAAGTCCAAAATTCAAATATTCTACCAGGTTTTGGCCAACACATGGGCCTTCCATAAGCCCATTTACATACTCAAATTATGAATTTCACAACCACATACAAAATTTTAAAAACTTTACCAAAATATCGAGAATCGTGAAAAAACTCAAAAATCAGGATGTTACAACTCTACCCTCGTTAAAGAAATTTCAGCCTCGAAATTTACCTGATCCAAATAGTTGAGGGTATTGTTGACACATTGCCTCTTCGGTCTCCCAAGTAGCTTCTTCCTTACCATGGTTCCTCCAAAGTACCTTCACTAATGGGACTGACTTCCTTCTCAACAGCTTGATGTCGCGATCAAGTATTTGCATAGGTTCTTCTTCGAAAGTCAAATCTGACTGTACTTCGATTTCTACAACTGGCACGATAGGAGTTGGGTCAGAACGATATCCTCTTAGCATGGACACATGAAAAACATCGTGAATATGATTCAGCTCTGGAGGTAACTTTAGCTGATAAGCCACCGGCCCTATCTGCTTAACAATTCGATAAGGCCCAATAAACTGTGGACTCAGCTTGCCCTTCTTACCAAATCTCAATATCTTCTTCCAGGGCGAAACTTTCAAAAAGACCATGTCCCCAGCCGCATATTCTATATCTTTACGCTTCAGATCGACATAAGACTTTTGTCGATCCGCTGCCTCCTTTAACCGATTCCTGATCACCCTAATCTTGTCTTCAGTATCTATTACCAACTCTGGCCCAAGTACTTGCCTTTCCCCCAACTCTGCCCAACAAGTAGGCGAACGACACCTTCGCCCATATAGTGCCTCATAAGGAGCCATCTGAATACTTTCTTGGTAACTGTTGTTATACACGAACTCTGCCAATGTCAAATAGTCCTCCCAACTTCCCCTAAGTTCAATAACACAACCTCTCAACATGTCTTCTAGAATCTAAATGACCCTCTCTGACTGCCCATCCGACTGAAGGTGAAAAGCCGTACTGAAATCCAATCGCGTTCCCAATGCCTCATGCAACTTCTGCCAAAACCAATAAGTAAACCTTGGGTCTCAGTCTGAAATTATCGATACTGGCACCCTATGGAACCGCACTATCTCCGCCACATACAACTTGGCCAGCTTCTGAAGTGAGTAGTTGTGACAGCCCTAAAGTGACCCTAGTCGGAAAGTGGTTTCGGGACCACTAAACCGAGTCATATAAAAATATTTAACCGTCATAGTTGATGCTTATTATATGCATGTATGCATGTATGCATGTATAAAAATTCCATATTGGAATTTTGTTAATTGTAAGTGAATTTTATTAAATAAGACTTAAGTGGGAAAATTTAGAAATGTGATAGGCAAATGTAAAGTGGCCTATTTATGCATGTTGCAAAATAATTGTACTTGCATGTCAAATTAACCAAAGAACAAGATGGTGGCCGGCCATGCTATAAGTTAAAGCCTATTATAAACACTTGGTGTTAGTGTTTTATGGGAGAAAGAATAAAATAAAATAAAAGGTTAGTAATAAAGTAATGAAAAGGGAGGGGTGATGAAAACAAAGTTGTCTCATCCATGTTCCCCCCCATTGCCGTGACTTGAGGAAGATAGAAAAGAAGAAATCGGTTCTTCTTGGCCGAAATGAAAAGAGGAAGAAGGGAGTGAAGCATTCAGTTATCCTAGGTCAATATTAAGGTAAGAAAGTTTATACTAGTTCTTGAAATTTTAGTTGATATGGAGTGAGATGTCAAGTTATTTTTGTAACCCATGTTGAAATTTTGAGTGTGGAATGAGTAAGGTTTTCGGCTATGGAGATTAATAAGGGTGATGGTTGTTGTTTCATGCTAAATCTAGATGAACAATGGTAGTTGCTTACATCTTGATATTTATGAGTTCCTCTCTTGGTTCTACCTTAGACCCACGAAGTATATTTTTGTTTAGTGTTGTTGTAGATTGATGATAGAAGCTAATGAGTGAGAGTTGGATAGATATTATGAGGTTAAAATTCATGGGATTGTAAGCTTGTAAGTTGGATGATGAAATTCATGCTTTGTGAGGGTAAATGGGTTCAAAGCAGCATTCGGCCATGATGTAAAAGCATGATGAAGTGATGTTAAATGCTTTGAATATTGAGTATATGTTGTTATAAGTTGAATTTAAGGTTTGTTAAATTGTCTTTGTCATTGCCGAATGTGTGTAGTTAAAGAAAAAAAATTGTTAAAGTGCTTAGTTAATTGATATTAGGTTAATGTATGTGTTTTGAATTGATGGAATGGAGAGGATGCTTTAATTGTGTTATGAACAATTATATGTTAAATTAAGGTTTGCTAAGCTAGCTATTAATGTGAAGTACAAATGTTAGTATTTGATTGCTAGTGTACATATGGGTATTAGCCGAGTTTTGAACTTGAAACAAAATGGTATTTAGTCAATACAAGTAACCATATTTGTAGAATGTATTAAGTATAGAATCGGCCTCAACATAGACATGCATATTCGGCCACATGAGGTAGATTGATGTTGCATGTATTCGGTTAGAGGCAAGCATATTGATGCTTTTATATTGGCTTAGATAATCGGCTAAAAGAGAGTGTGGGCTAATATGTTGAGTTGATTCATGATTTCATATATATGTGACTCTAATGTCTAATGTATATATGGGTTAAGTACCTTGAGTTTCTCTTTTTGATGTTCAAATGATTAAATCAATTTATTTGTTAAATTAAGCTCAAGAGCAAAGGGGAACTAAATCCGATAAAGGGAAGGAAAAAGTGATCGAATAGCCGTCGAAATCGTTCGACAACATCTGAGGTAAGTTTTCGAGTAATGAAACTTAGTTTACGATTTGATTAAGTCATGACGTATAATCATAAAAAATATACGGTGATATAATGATTCTACTTGAATTATATGTTGAGTTAATTAGTCTATACGTATGATGGGTAGCCGTATATGCATAGAGATCATGTCACAAAGCAAACCAAATCATGCTGTTTGTATGTGGCTATTGAGCCGAAAATGGGAATGCTTAATAATTGATTTGTGTTTGAATTCTAGTTATGAAAATGAAATAAAGATGTGTCATGATTTACTGACATGTGCATGAATATTTGGATGATAACGAAGGCATTTGTGCTAGTGACTAATTTCGGGCTAAGTCCCGAAGGCATTTGTGCGAGTTATTATATCCGGGCTAAGTCCCGAAGGCATTTGTGTGAGTTACTATATCCGGGCTAAGTCCCGAAGGCATTTGTGCGAGTTACTATATCCGGGCTAAGTCCCGAAGGCATTTGTGCGAGTTACTATAACCGGGCTAGTCTCGAAGACATTTGAGCGAGTAGCTATATCCGGTTAAATCCCGAAGGTACTTGGTTTGGGAATGAGCAATCTTGCTGTAATAATTTCAATTAATATGCTCGTAAAATCCCAACAATGAGGTACGTTTCATATATGCATTGGATTGTTGATCCCTTTTAAATAGAATTCGCTCAGTCGTTTAATGAGCTTCCGACTTTTGGTTAAGTTGATCTTTTATGTTTGAGTATAAGGGTTGGTAATGTGAAGTAGGTATGATTTTGAGAATGTGTGTATATGAAATTATCCGTATGTCATATGAATGCTATACTTCAATTGTGCCTAATTTCATTGCTCAAAATTTACTAAGCATTAAATGCTTATTCCGTTTCTTTGATTCTCTGTTTTATAGATTTTGGTTCGTCAGCTATCGGACTCGGGATTGTCGAAGTCGAAGTCTTCCACACTATCAAAGCCCTTTTGGTACACTTTTGGTTGAACTCTGAAAATGGCATGTATAGGACTACCCTTTTTGTTGTTGGTCATGTACCCTTTGGTTTTGTATAAATTTGGATAGCCATGCGAAAATGGCTTATATACACTTTGAGCATAGCATTATAATCGTTTTGTATGTTGTTCATTGAGAGGTATGGAAATTTTTGGTAACGATTAGCCATTGGAATGGTTAATCATGATCATTTTGGTGCTTTGTATGACAAATTCTAGTTGATTCATGGAAAACCATGAAATAGGTAAAGTTTACCTAAAAAAAACAGATGCTGATAGCAGCAGTGGTGTGGATTTGAAAAATTACTAAAAATAGTAAGAATAGAATTATATAGTGAATAAATTATTTAATCGAACCTTGATGAATCTACTTTCATATGGAAGAAACGAAACGATCATATGAGTCATATTTTAAGAGATATTTACGTTTTCGTGGAACAGGGCCAGAGCAATTTCTGGATCCCCTTTTCTGACTTTGGAAATTCAATATAAATTAACCAGAGATAATTAGAAGTCATATCCTATATGTAAAGATTCCTTTTTGAGTCTAGTTTCTTTAGAAAGAAACGGCATAAGTAATGAAGCCCTGTACAGGAATATATATAAGTTGTAATGGATGAAGGTCAGAGCAGTCGAACCCTGAAACAGGGGAGACTTTAACTAATAAACTGTACTAATTGGCCTGATCAAAAATTCTAGGAAACAATTTGTAGATGGATATATGAGTCTAGTTTTAGGGAAAATTTACGGAATCAGTTTTCGAGCTTCGGAACTCGAGATATGATTCTTAAGGTGACAGTGACGCAGTTAGCCAGCTTGTATGGAAATTTTTAAAATGGACTGTGAAAATAAATGAATTATGTCTGTTAGCACCTCGTGTTCGACTCCGGCAACGGTCTCGGGTGCGGGGTGTTATAGTAGTCGGTTCGGACAGGTATAAAATGGGCAGATTTCGTGAGCCTATCTACAATTACCCGAACTGAATCCTTCTTGGAAGGTGTCAATGGCAACCCACTTACAAAATCCATAGTTACCCTTTCCCACTTCCAAAGTGGTATCTTTACCGGCTATAACAATCTTGAAGGTAGTTGATGCTCGACCTTTACTTGTTGACGCGTCAAACATTTCCCCACAAATTCGGTCACTTCTCGCTTAAGCCCAGGCCACCAATATAGCTCTCGCAAGTCTCGATACAACTTACTCCCTCCTGGATGCATAGCACAAGGTCCACTATGTGCCTCTTTTAAAATCATTAATCTTAAGTCAGATCCCTCGGCATACAAATTCTTCCTCGAAAATAAAGAACCCTATCATTATTTAACCCAAAATCTGGATTCTCCCCCTTCTCAACTTGCTGAAACCGAGAAACCAATGACTCATCCTGTAACACCCCGTACCCGAGACCGTTGCCGGAGTCGGACACGAGGGGTTCACAGACTAAATTCGCTTACTATCACAGTCCATTTTAAAATTTTCCAGGCAGTTGGCTAACTGCGACACTGCCACCTTAAAAATCATATCTTGAGTTTCACAACTCGAAAAGAAGTTTCGTAATTTTTCCCTGAAACTAGACTCATATGTCCATCTACATATTTTTTCTAGAATTTTTGGTCAGGCCAATTAGTACAGTTTATTAGTCAAAGTCTCCCATGTTACAGGGATCGACTACACTGACCTTTGTGCATTTCGACTTGGATATCTCCATGCACAGAGCTTCAATACTGATTCCGTTTGTTTCTATAGAAACTAGACTCAGAGAGGAATCTATACATATATGGCATGACTCCTAATTATCCCTGGTTAATTTATAATGAATTTCCAAAGTCGGAACAGGGAATCCAGAAACCGTTCTGGCCCTGTCTCACGAGAACCTGAATATCTCTTAACATACTGTCCATATGATCGTTTCGTTACTTTCCTATGAAAATAGATTCATCAAGGTTCGTTTACATAATTTATTCATTATTTAATTCCAATCCTACTATTTTTAGTGATTTTCCAAATCTACATCACTGCTGCTGCCAGCATCTGCCTTTAAGGTAGACTTTACCTATTTCATAGTTTCCATGATTCAACTAGCTCTTTTAGCATAAATAGCACAAATTATGATAGTGATTAACCATTCCATACCAAATGATTATAACATTATGCTCAAACATATATAAGCCATTTTCGCATGGCTATATACATTAACCAAAATATTCTTCCGCCACTAGTCTATTTTATACATGCCATAAGATAATCCAAAACATAGCAGTACCAAACAGTGGATAGTGATAGTGTGACTAGTTGCTGATGATCCCCGAGCCTGTAGCTTCGCAATGAGATCTATAAAACAGAGGAAACAGAGTAAACGGAGTAAGCATTACAATGCTTAGTAAGTTTTAAGCAGTGTCAACAGATAACAATCAAATCATAACATAGTTGTTCGTATTTTTATTTCACTCTTCCTTCGGGCATACCATCCCTTTACCGAATATGCACATCTCATCATATACAATAGGCAGATAAACTTTCACATAAAAGTGAGCTCATGTGACATAGATTTATCGTATGATTTCACATAACCTCTCACACTGATCCGATGTCACATAATCATACGAATAGTCTCATAGATTGCTCTCGTATGCATCACATAACTACCTTATGATTTAGTGCAAATCAAGCTCACATATAAACTTGGAGTACATACCTGTTTAACCTTTCGCATTGAATATATTTATAAGAAATTCTTATTACTAAGTCTTAGCCGGACATAATCTCCACACGAAGTTATCGGGTCTTACCCGGACAAAATCCCCACACGTAGTCATCGGGTCTTACCCGGACAAAATCCCCACACGTAGTCATCGGGTCTTTAGAGCTCGGATATAGTATGAGCACGAAGCTTACGGACATTAATCAGTGATAATATTCTCGCATAAAGCCTGTAGGGTTTTAACCCGGATATAATACTGACACAAATGCCCTTCGGGACTTATCACATTTATACACTTTCACATCCATCACGTTGGCCACTCGGCCCTGTCACATATATACACTTTCACATTCATCACATCGGCCATTAGGCCTTATCACATATATACACTTTCACATTCATCACATCGGCCATTAGGCCTTATCACATATATACACTTTCACATTCATCACATCGGCCATTAGGCCTTATCACATATATACACTTTGGTCAATTTATCAAAATCATTAATAACCATCATTTGATGAAATCACCATAACCAACTTAACAATATAAACAAGCCATTTAAACCCCCAATTTATCAACTTTGACAAGTTTAAAACTCACCTAATGACTAATTACAAATTAAAGCTTCAAGCAGTCAAATTTAACTCATCAAGAACTTGGCCGAATACACATTCTTTGACCAAAATCGAAATTCAACGTGGGGTTTATAAGGGATTGCATCTAGCTCATAAATTAAGTTCACAATTTCCTATTCATATGAAATTTAACCTCATGGAGTCTATTAAGTACTCTTAATCCCTTTTCTAACAACAAATTTCAAACATAGGATTTTCTATACAAAACCGTACATGCTTCCATAAATCTAAGAGAATAACTCATGGTTTAAGATAGAACTAAGATACAAACTCAATTTCACAAGTTTTCAAAAAAAATGACATAAACTCATACCTTAGAATCAATCTATGCTAATGGCCAAATGTGTCTCAAGCTTTTTTTTTTCCCTTCTTTCTCTTTTCTACTCACGGCAATGGAGAAGAAGAAAAAGATGAACCAACTTTGTTTTTATCACCCATTTCTTTTAATATATGTTCATATTTCATATTATTTATTCATTTAACATTTAGTTTATTAATATAAAAGGCATATATTTTGTATCCCATACTCCTTATTTTATTGTTCCTAACATCCATCACTAACATAACATGTTTGTGACATGTTTCCACTCATAGCATGGCTGGCCACTATGCCTTAATTTGGGTAAATTGACATGCAAACCCATCATTTTCACAATATGCATTAATAGGCCACTTTGCAATTGCCTAGCACATTTCTAAATTTTCTCACATAAGTCCTATTTGATAAAATTCACTTACAATTAACAAAATTCAAACATGAAATTTTCACACATGCACATGTACATATAATGAGCATCAATTATGACGGTTAATTATTTTTATGACTCGGTTTAGTGGTCCCGAAACCACTTCCCAACTAGGGTCAAATTAGGGGTGTCACAACTCTTCCCCCCTTTAGGGATTTTCGTCCCCGAAAATTTCTACCGATGCATAGTTTAAGATAACGTCCTCTTATTGAATTATATTCATATAAACATTAGCTCATTGATGGAAATTGTAATTCATTATTGATTTCGCATCGATCTATAAAATCATTTTCTTATCTTAAAACAAATACATAAACATTTCTACAAGTATGCACATATATCTCATTTTCTTGATTTCATAAGTAATAATCACTTAATTTAATTCACAATTGCATCTCAAACACATATTAAGCACATATTAATATGTATAATTCACATCATCAACCCACATATTTGTAACCCACATTTTCATTCATGTATAAGCTATATCACTTATTCTGATCTTACTTAATTTATCATCTTAAATATACCTGTTGAATCATTCGAAATCATTACGGATAATCATTAGGCGCATATAGCTCTTACAATGCCATATCCTAGATATGGTCTTACATTTTCTCACATATCGAGCCGATGCCATGTCCCAGACATGGTCTTACACACTATCTCAAATCAATGCCTTCGTCCCAGACGAGGTCTTACATGAATTCCACTTCACACACTTAGTGCCCACTGACCGATCTCGCACTCATAGTGCTCGGTTAAAGGAATTCGCACACACACAGTGCCTCTAATCATTCACACACATAGTGCTCTTATTCATTCGTTATTACACATTGAAATGACTTAACCAAGTCTATAAACATCATGTATGTACACTTGTAAACATATCATCTCATTTAAATTTGAATTCGTATAGTAATGAACACTTAAACTTTGCTCAAATTACCGGCACGAAGCCTACTAGGCACGAAGGCCCGAATACACGTCACCAGCATGATTGCTCTTCGGGACCTAGCCCGGATATAACACCAGCACGAATGCTCTTCGGGGTTTAGCACGGATATATCACTAGCACGAATGCTCTTCGGAACTTAGTCCGGATACATCACTAGCACGAATGCTCTTCGGAACTTAGTCCGGATACATCACTAGCACGAATGCTCTTCGGAACTTAGTCCGGATATGGTCACTTAGCACAAAGCCTTCGGGACTTAGCCCGGACATCATTCAAATAACCATGCACATTTAACAACAAATCATGGCACATTCATATTTCATTTTTGTTAGCAAAACTCAAACACAAGACACTTATCATTCTTGCAATTTCGGCTCAATAGCCACACGCAAAGAGCATGATTTTGATTTGCTTAAAACATGATCTAATCAAATCATGATTTAAGCTCTATTACTCAAGAACTTACCCCTTTCCGCTATCTGAAATCGACTCGGTAAGGTCACACCCTTAATATAAATAATTGATAGAAAATATATATATGTATAGTGGGTTCGCACACATAGTGCTTAATAATCAACCACGCACACTTAGTGCCATGTACTTTAAACTCGCACACTTAGTGCCATGCATTTCAAGCCCGCACACTTAGTGCCAATCTCACAACCGTGAACACTTATTGCCCGCACACTTAGTGCTGAAAACCAACCACTCTATACGCTTCACTGCCTTTTTACATTCGACAATTTCGTCTCTACATACATATACACATATAGCAATACACATTAGTATATCATTTACATTACTTGAATACAAACACAACATACTTATCGACCATTCAACTTCCAGTTCCATAGCCACATACAAAAATCACATTTATAGTCATAACACTCCTTCAAAATTGCATCACTTATACCCTTATAATTCAATCCAAATCGAAATTCAAATACGAGTACATGATACGTACCTGATCAACTTAATAATTTAGGCATATCTAAATGAAGTTATATCGCAAATTCTCATAGTCAGAAGCTTGCTACAGCTCGATCGGGATCAAGATTCATTACAATACAGCAAACACATTTTAATAGCCAAAAATCATCACACTATCATTTTATCACTTTATGGCATGTATAAATAGACTCACGCGTGCTACGTTAGTCCTAGAATAGACTAAACCGTAGCTCTGATACCAATAAAATTGTAACACCCCGTACCCGAGACCGTTGCCGGAGTCGGACACGAGGGGTTCACAAACTAAATTCGCTTACAATCGCAGTCCATTTTAAAATTTTCCAGGCAGTTGGCTAACTGCGACACTGTCACCTTAAAAATCATATCTTGAGTTTCACAACTCGAAAATAAGTTTCGTAATTTTTCCCTAAAACTAGACTCATATTCCCATCTACATATTTTTATCTAGAATTTTTGGTTAGGCCAATTAGTACAGTTTATTAGTCAAAGTCTCCCATGTTACAGGGATCAACTACACTGACCTTTGCGCATTACGACTTGGATATCTCCCTGCACAGAGCTTCAATACTGATGCCGTTTGTTTCTATAGAAATTAGACTCAGAGAGGAATCTATAAATATATGGCATGACTCCTAATTATCTCTGGTTAATTTATAATGAATTTCCAAAGTCGGAACAGGGAATCCAGAAACCGTTCTGGCCCTGTCTCACGAGAACCTGAATATCTCTTAACATACTGTCCATATGATCGTTTCGTTACTTTCCTATGAAAATAGATTCATCAAGGTTCATTTACATAATTTATTCATTATTTAATTCCAATCCTACTATTTTTAGTGATTTTCCAAATCTACATCACTGCTGCTGCCAGCATCTGCCTTTAAGGTAGACTTTACCTATTTCATAGTTTCCATGATTCAACTAGCCCTTTTAGCATAAATAGCACAAATTATGATAGTGATTAACCATTCCATACCAAATGATTATAACATTATGCTCAAACATATATAAGCCATTTTCGCATGGCTATATACATTAACCAAAATATTCTTCCGCCACTAGTCTATTTTATACATGCCATAAGATAATCCAACACATAGCAGTACCAAATAGTGGATAGTGATAGTGTGACTAGTTGCTGACGATCCCCGAGCCTGTAGCTTCGCAATGAGATCTATAAAACAGAGGAAACAGAGTAAACGGAGTAAGCATTACAATGCTTAGTAAGTTTTAAGCAGTGTCAACAGATAACAATCAAATCATAACATAGTTGTTCGTATTTTTATTTCACTCTTCCTTCGGGCATACCATCCCTTTACCGAATATGCACATCTCATCATATACAATAGGCAGATAAACTTTCACATAAAAGTGAGCTCATGTGACATAGATATATCGTATGATTTCACACAACCTCTCACACTGATCCGATGTCACATAATCATAGGAATAGTCTCATAGATTGCTCTCGTATGCATCACATAAATACCTTATGATTTAGTGCAAATCAAGCTCACATATAAACTTGGAGTACATACCTGTTTAACCTTTCGCATTGAATATATTTATAAGCAATTCTTATTACGAAGTCTTACCCGGACATAATCTCCACACGAAGTTATCGGGTCTTACCCGGACAAAATCCCCACACGTAGTCATCGGGTCTTACCCGGACAAAATCCCCACACGTAGTCATCGGGTCTTACCCGGACAAAATCCCCACACGTAGTCATCGGGTCTTTAGAGCTCGGATATAGTACGAGCACGAAGCTTACGGACATTAATTAGTGATAATATTCTCGCATAAAGCCTGCGGGGTTTTAACCCGGATATAGTACTGACACAAATGCCCTTCGGGACTTATCACATTTATACACTTTCACATCCATCACGTTGGCCACTCGGCCCTGTCACATATATACACTTTCACATTCATCACATCGGCCATTAGGCCTTATCACGTATATACACTTTCACATTCATCACATCGGCCATTAGGCCTTATCACATATATACACTTTCACATTCATCACATCGGCCATTAGGCCTTATCACTTATATACACTTTGGTCAATTTATCAAAATCATTAATAACCATCATTTGATGAAATCACCATAACCAACTTAATAATATAAACAAGCCATTTAAACCCCCAATTTATCAACTTTGACAAGTTTAAAACTCACCTAATGACTAATTACAAATTAAAGCTTCAAGCAATCAAATTTAACTCATCAAGAACTTGGCCGAATACACATTCTTTGACCAAAATCGAAATTCAACGTGGGTTTATAAGAGATTGCATCTAGCTGATAAATTAAGTTCACAATTTCCTTTTCATATGAAATTTAACCTCATGGAGTCTATTAAGTACTCTTAATCCTTTTTCTAACAACAAATTTCAAACATAGGATTTTCTATACAAAACCGTACATGCTTCCATAAAAAAAATCTAAGAGAATAACTCATGGTTTAAGATAGAACTAAGATACAAACTCAATTTCACAAGTTTTCAAAAAAAATGACATAAACTCATACCTTAGAATCAATCTATGCTAATGGCCAAATGTGTCTCAAGCTTTTTTTTCCCTTCTTTCTCTTTCTACTCACGGCAATGGAGAAGAAGAAAAAGATGAACCAACTTTGTTTTTATCACCCATTTCTTTTAATATATGTTCATATTTCATATTATTTATTCATTTAACATTTAGTTTATTAATATAAAAGGCATATATTTTGTATCCCATACTCCTTATTTTATTGTTCCTAACATCCATCACTAACATAACATGTTTGTGACATGTTTCCACTCATAGCATGGCCGACCACTATGCCTTAATTTGGGTAAATTGACATGCAAACCCATCATTTTCACAATATGCATTAATAGGCCACTTTGCAATTGCCTAGCACATTTCTAAATTTTCTCACATAAGTCCTATTTGATAAAATTCACTTACAATTAACAAAATTCAAACTTGAAATTTTCACACATGCACATGTACATATAATGAGCATCAATTATGACGGTTAATTATTTTTATGACTCGGTTTAGTGGTCCCGAAACCACTTCCCAACTAGGGTCAAATTAGGGGTGTCACACATCCTCCAACTGTTGCTTCTTAATCTGCTCCACCCAAGTCGGTCTCACTTGTAACTCTGCCAATAAGTTTCCATCGTCATACAAACTTAAACGAGAAAACATTGCCTTCAATTCCGCCACAGTCCTTCGACTTAACGCATCAGCCACGACATTTGCCTTACCTGGATGGTACTCAATCGAACAGTCATAGTCCTTTAACAACTCTATCAACCTTCGTTGTCTAAGATTCAGCTCGTTTTGAGTTAACAAGTACTTAAGACTCTTGTGATCCGTATAAATAATGCATCTCTTCCCATACAAGTAGTGCCTCTATATTTTAAGTGAAAAAATCACTACTGCCAACTCCAAGTCATACGTAGGGTAGTTTACCTCGTGAGGCTTAAGCTGTCGCGAAGCATAAGCGACCACTTTACCATCTTGCATCAACACGCAGCCCAAACCTACATGTGACGCATCGCTGCACACAGTAAAATCCTTTCCAGACTCTGGCTGAATCAACACTGGCGCTTCTGTTAAAATCTTCTTCAATTTCTCAAAGGCCTCTTACTGCTTATTCGTCCAAACAAAAGGTGCTACCTTCCTTATAAGTTTCGTTAACAGTGCTGACAACACAGAAAATCCTTCCATAAATCTCCGATAATAACCTGCCAACCCCAGAAAACTTTAGATTTCTGTTACTGACCTCGGTGGCTTCCATTCCAAGATTGCCTCAATCTTTCGAGGGTCCACCTTGATTCCCTCAGCAGACACAACATGCCCCAAGAAAGTGACTTCCTTCAGCCAAAACTCGCACTTACTAAACTTTGCATAAAGTTGCTTGTCCCTTAGCACTTGCAGCACAACACGAAGATGCTCATCGTGCTTCTCGTCCGTTTCCGAATACACCAAAATATCATCGATAAAAATGACCACAAACCGATCCAAGTACAGTTGAAACACCCGATTCATTAAATCCATGAATGCTGCCGGTGCATTAGTCAAACCAAAGGGCATAACTAGAAACTCGTAATGACCATATCGAGTCCTGAATGCTGTCTTATGAATATCCACTTCTTTGACCCTCAACTAATGATATCCTGATCGAAGGTCGATTTTAGAAAATACCGAGGCTCCTCTTAATTGGTCGAACAAATCGTCGATTATTGGCAGAGGATACTTGTTCTTGATCATCAGTTTACTCAACTGTCGATAGTCAATACACATTCGCATGGTCTTATCTTTATTCTTTACGAACAACACTGGTGCGCCCCACAGGGAAACACTTGGTCTTATAAACCCTCTAGCCAATAGTTCCTGAATCTGAGCTTTCAATTCTACCAACTCCTTTGGTGCCATCCTATAAGGCGCAATGGACACAGGAGCCGTTCTAGGTAACAAGTTGATCCCAAACTTGACTTCTCTATTCGAAGGTAATCCAGGAAGTTCCTCTGGAAACACATCTTGAAACTCTTTAATGGTCCTAACCGACTCCACAGTTATCCCCTCAGGTTCAACTTGACTTACAAATGCCAAGTACGCCTCACAACCTTTCTGAATCAACTTCTCGGCTCTTAAAGGCGAAACAACATTGGACAAATAATTCCTTCGTTCCCCTATGACCATTATCTCCTCATCTTCAGCAGTTCTTAGTACCATTCTCTTAGCAGCACAATCCAACGTCGCCCTATGCTTAGCTAGCCAGTCCATTCCCAAGATAAGATCAAAATCCCCAAATGGCAGCTCCATCAAATCTCCTACAAATATCTTATCTTGTGTCTCTAAAGGCACTGCCCTAAAGAGTTTATCTACCTTAACCGAGTGTCCTAAAGGGCTTATCACCGATACCCCACTCACCGTCTCCTCGGGAAGCACTCCCAAAGCCCCAGATACATCACAAGCAACATACGAGTGAGTGGAACCCGCATCAATCAAAACAGTGTAAGGCGTGCTATGAATGAAGAACGTACCGGTTATAACATCAAGAGCGTCACCCTCCTTACGACGTCGTGCAGCATAAACCAACGCCTGCTGTGGAGCTTCAGCATGCCCAGCACCCCTGCCAGGTGCCCCACGTCCTCGTCCATTTACATTGCCACCTCTACCTTTCCCACGACCTCTCTATGGTGGTGGTCCTCCTTGCTGTGGTTGGACATCCCATTGTTCCGCAGCTAGTTCCTGAGCTGTTCTCCAAGGACAATCTTTGAACTTATGCTCCTTGGACCCACATCAAAAACATGCTAGCTTAGAAATATATGAGAAAAGGTTGCGATGCTTACCTTTGCGTATGTCCTAGATACAAAAGTGTCTGAATTGAAGATTGAATCAGTGCCAGTAGTTTGTGAATATCTGGATGTGTTTCTAAAAGAGTTACCTAGGTTGCCACCAACCAGAGAAGTCAAGTTTGCTATTGAATTATTACTGGGAACATCACTAATATCAATAGCTCCGTATAGAATGGCTGTAACACCCCAAACCTGGCCCAGACATTATGGCCAATTCTGACGTGCCACATTGAAGTTAAAAATCCATGTTTCATTTTAGTGTTTTATAAATCGACTTTTGTTGAGCTAAAAAAGTGAATGGAAGTTAGGCACTAGGTAGGAATCCGTAACAGAGGAGGTGAGCCATAAAGGCTGCTTAAGTACCAAGCTCTTCGATTGGATCCAATCGTAGACATGCCCACAACCATTGCCACACTTGGTTACAATGAGTTGAAATTTCTTTGATAAATCGATTAATCGTGACATCGTGTTATTTTGAAAATAAGTATCATTTTAAAAACGTGTCCTACGTCTAGCCCATTTGAATTATTATCAACCAGTTTAAAGTTATAAAAAAAAAGAAAGATAAAGAGAATAAACCCAGAAAAAAAAGTTAAAATGGCCCTATTACAATCCAAAAATAAATAATAAATAAAGTAACCTAAAGAAACCAGTCATTTATTTTAAAAGCCCAAAAGCAAACATCGTGGCCACTCTGAATTCCCTCCGGCTCCAAGTCCCTTTCAGAGCCCAAAACAATATTAGCCTGCTGGGCTTAAGCCCAAATTCCATCTCAGCATATACTGGGCCGAAGCCTTTTCATATTTCATATCTCATAACACTGGGCCGAAGCCTTTTCATATTTCATATTATTGGGCTGAAGCCTTCACTGTAAACGGTATGGCCCATAGGTCCATTTCAATATCACTTGTAATGTTAATGAAAGTATGCAAGTCCATTTGGGGAGACTACTCGACCCACCATCCGCTACTCTCCACCCGTACCAACCAAGCTCTCCATGTAGGGAATAACTCAACCCACCCAACCAAAACTCTCCACTGGCAGCATAGCTGCTTTATCATATAACTGGAGGCCTAGCCTCTTTTAATAACTAGGGCAAAGCCCTTTTGATAAACTGGGGCAAAAGCCATTTTCGATAAACTGGGGCATAGCCCTTTTTGTATTTCCTCCATCCATATAATAACCCAACCCAATGCATTTATGAATACATCATGTGCATATCATACATATCATGTGCATATCGTACATATCATGTGCATATCATACATATCATGTATATCAAAATCCCATGTATCATATTTATAATTAAACCCTGGGGGTATAATAGTCATTTTTACCTAGGGGCAAAACAGTCATTTTCATATTATAAAGGTAATTTTATAATTTTACCAAATATTAGGGTTTTCCATGTTCATTAACAGTTACTAACAGTTCATGTGTTTAAACAGCGATTCTGGCCCATTTTTAACGAAACCGAGTTATAGGGCCAAAAACCCCTAATGGGCCCTACATAGCCGAATTAGTCTTCTAGGCCCATTTAACCTATATTCCATAATGGTATTACTAGTCTTAACGCGTAATTTAATAGGATTTCATTTCCTACCAAATTTACCCAAATGGACTTGTAAGCCCTTTGGGCCCGATTTCAGCCCCTTGAGGCCCAACTTACCGTGATGCCAAAAACCGTGTTCTTACCTGTTCCAATGATCTCAATCATTAACTTAGTGAATCTAACTAACCAATGAGCGCTCGCTTGCTCACAAGTCCTCGAAATGCCGAAATTTTGGCCTTTCGGCTTTTCGGCATTTACCGATTTCAGCTACGAAAGAAGGTTCGTTACACACCTGATTTGCGATATTCCTTGACGAGATCTCCTATGCGATTTCTCCTATAATCGACCATTTATAAATCGGCTCATAATAATTTAACCAAATCGAGAACCATCCATTATCCACACTTACACATTCGGCCACCATCCATAATGGCCTTAGAATCCATACCTTTGCCGAAATTGATGACTAGATCTAGTCACTTCGATGATCCAAGCTAATCCAAGTCGACACTACGCCTTGCTGCTCCTCCACTATACAAACCATAAAAGATTAAAAGAAGAACCCAATCAGGCCTATACCCACATTCGGCCACCTCCCTAAACTATAGGGGTTTCGGCTTTTGCCAACAGTTACTATAGGAATCGTTTAGAGTTTGGGCACTTACCACAGTCTCTCTTCTTGAATCCGTTTATGCCTAGAAGATAAGGGAATTGACCACGAAAAACTGAAGAGAAAACAGAGAGTTTCTGGTCAACAAGGTTTCGACACCACCTAGCCTCACAGGTTTCGGCTTTTGCGGTTTTTTTCGGCAAAAGTGGGAGTAAGGGAAAGAAACAATAAATGAATAGAGGGAAGTAGTGGGCTGGTTTGGAAGAAGGAAAAGGAAGAAAAGATGAAAAGGAAGGGTGGTAGATTCGGCTAGGGAAAAAGAAAGAAGAAAAAGAAGACTAATCCTATGGTTACAAAGAAGAAAACGGCACAACAAGTACCCAAGTGCCGAAAATCCCTAACTAAAACCCCTCTGCCGAAATCTCCTTTCATACCCCCACAAACCAGCTAAACTCTATCTCCTTCTCAATCCCTAAAATCTCTCCCCTTATCCCTCATTAATCCATGCATTTGACTTATTCAAACTCCCTCCCACAAAGTTCCATTCGGCTACAACTCCTATATGCTCAAAGCAAAAAAATTAGCATCGCATTTGCCATCACAGGGAATCGAACCCAGGTCTTCCCCCAACCACTTACACGCCACCTTCTTAGCTCCCTAGTGGTGCCACTTAGCCACTTTACCAGAGGCTCATTTGTGATACATTTTACCCACAATTTTTAATAAGACCACTAATTTCTTAAGTCCAAAATTCAAAAATTCTACTGGGTTTTGGCCAACACATGGGCCTTCCATAAGCCCATTTACATACTCAAATTCACAACCAAATACCAAATTTTAAAAACTTTACCAAAATATCGAGAATCGCAAAAAAACCCGAAAATCAGCATGTTACAATGGCTCCAACGAAATTGAAAGAGTTCAAAACTCAGTTGCAAGAGTTAACAGATAGAGATTTTGCTCAACCTAGTTTTTCGCCCTGGGGTGCACCAGTTTTGTTCATAAAGAAGAAAGATGGATCGATAAGATAGTGTATTGATTACCGTCAACTTAACAAGGTTACGATTAAGACTAAGTATCCTTTGCCGAGAATTGATGATTTGTTTGATCAGTTGAAAGGAGCAACTGATCTGCGATCTGGTTATTTATTAGTTAAGAGTTAAAGATTCAGATGTGCCGAAAACTGTATTCAAAACTAGGTACGAGCATTATGAATTTCTTATTATGCCAGTTGAATTAACTAACACTTCTATAGTATTTACGGATTTGATGAATCAAATTTTTAGACCGTATTTGAACAGATTCGTAGTTGTGTTCATTGATTCTAACACCCCTAATCCGTATCCGTCGCCAGAATAGGATTACAAGCCATTACCGACCAATACACATCATTCACATACATTTATGCATTTCAACATCAAAATACATTCATCTCAATCATATTGTCACTTCTAAGGTCCTACGAGACCTTTAAACATGCTAAGATGTGGTTCGGGACTAAACTGATAACATTCAAAAACTTTGAGAAACTTATAAAATTTTCAAACTTTAAAAGATCACACGCCCATGTGAACAGACCGTGTACCTCATACGGTTATCAAACATGCCAATGTCACAGGCCATATGAAAATAGGGCATACATACTAAGTTGTACCATACAGCCAAAGACACACTCATGTCACAGGCCATGTGAAATCTAAGGGGGTTACTGACTAGGGTCACACAGCCGACCACACGTCCGTGTGCCAGCCTGTGTGCCACACACACGGCCAATAGACACGCCCGTGTGTCTAGGCCATGTCAAAATTGTAGGTTATACTGACTTTAATTCAAAAGGTACCTTAAGGGACACATTGCCGTGTAACATAATCGTGTGTCACACACGGATGAGACACAACCTCGTGACTCTGTCCGTGTGGACAAAAATAGGCCATTTGCAAGGCCAATTTGCCACCCTTTTTTCATGCTCAGCTAGCCATCAAAATGGTATAATTTTATCACAAATATGGGCAGCTAAAACATGCCAATTCACAACATTTCATTCCATTTCATAATCAACCATTTCACTACTTAAATTCTCAACCAAATTCATAATAGAACAATATACCAAAATCAGTAAACTTGAATAACTACTAAATGCATTTCATCATACCTTATCACCTATTTCATGCCACAAAACTTACCATTTCAACATCACATAATCAAGCCACAACATATCACCATTCCAATCTTAATACCGCAATTTACAACTAATCAAAATAGCAACCACATCCCAAAACAAAACAAGCCAACACATAAGGCATTTTATACATCTCATGTATCACATATTAAACCCATAATTCAAGCCAACTTAATTGGCCTTACACATCAACATTTACAAGCCAAATCTCATAGCTATAATCATAACTCAAAACATACCAAGATGACACTAGCCTATACATGCCAGAGACCATATATACAAAGCTCCAAAAGTACCAACAAGTAGTTGATAGTGTGATGAAGGTTCCCGATGTTCCCCAATGTCCGAGCTAGCTTCGATAATCTATAAAACATGAAAAGAACACACAAAGTAAGCTTTAAAATCTTAGTAAGCGATACAAAAATAAAACTATCATATGAATATTTGCATATCAATTCAAATGTGTTAAGCATAGTTAATCACATATATGATTACAAAACCTTCTCATGGTACACATATTCAATTTCAAAATTGAATTTATCAATTACTTCTCTTTTCAACACTCGTGTGAATTTATTAGTAACTTAGCTAATTCACATATTCTTTCTTGACTTGACTTTGCTCGTTGAACCATTCAGAATCGTTAAGGATATTCAAAAATCACATAAGCTCGTACAATGCCATATCCCAGATATGGTCTTACATGTTATCACATATTGATGCCACTGTCCCAGATAGGGTCATACACAAAATCGATTAACGATGCCAATGTCCCAGACATGGTCTTACATCTAATCACATCTCGATAACCTAATGTCATGACATTTGTATCTTATACTATTACTAAGGTTCATACAAGACTTTCGGATATCGTAATTCTGTTGATTCTTGCTTGTAATTGCTCATTCAACATTCATTGAAATTCAATTAATAAAAAAATATATAATTCAATGTAAAGACGTTTATTTGCATATGAACTTACCTCGTATTCGCGATAATTTGATTGAATCGACTATTCGTCAAATTTTGATTTTCCTCGATCTAAATTAGTTTTCTTTCGTTCTTGATCTATATACATTCAAAATTAACTCTTTTATTCATTAAATTATTCAATGTCATCCAAAGCACACAATTGGGCATTTTACACATTAACCCCTATAATTTCACATTTCTTACAATTTAGACCTTATTTCACAAAATCACAAATTACACAATTTCTTTCTAATTTCATGATAGCTGAATTTCATATAGCTTCATATCAGCCTATATTTTCATTTATTTCACACATTTAACTACACATTTTCTTCTTTTAACAATTTAATCCATTTTATGCAATTTCACTAAAAATCACTTTACAAAACAAGATAATCCATCAACAAATATTCATTTTCCATCATCAAACATTTATAAGCTCAAGCACGAATCAGTGGCAACTCACAAATTCATCAACAATTTTAGAAATTAGGGTACATGATAGCTAGTACTCAAAGAAACGATCACAAAAACATAGAAATCATAAAAAAATCGTGCTCAAAACATACCTCAATCAAGCTTAACCATGGCCGAGCCCTAAATGAGCTTCAAGTTTTCTTTCTTTTCTTTATTTTTGGTTATGAATGATGAAAGTAAAGATTATAATGCTTTTGTTTTAATTATTTAAGCTTAATTATCAATTTCCAATTTAAACCTTATATAATAAACATAGAAATTAACTAATACATGTCCATAATGGTCCACTCAAGCTATTAATGGTATAATAACATCATAAGGACCTCCCATTTAATAAGCCATAGCCATTTGGCACTTTTAACTTATAGCATGCTACTTTTTCATTTTACGCGATTAAGTCCTTTTCTCAAATTAATCACTTACACGACAAAATTAGCTCACGAAATTTTCACACATAAATAATCACATGCTATAAACATAAAAAATAATATTAAAATGATTTTACGACCTTGAATCTGTGCTGCCAAAACCACTGTTTCGATTTAGCTAAAATCAGGCTATTATAACTCTCCCCCTTAGGTTTTTTAGTCCCCGAAAATCTTACAAGCGAATAGGCTTGGATATTGCTTTCTCATAGCATCCTCGGGTTCCCACGTAGCTTCTTATACCCCGTTTTGATGCCATAATACTTTTACTAATGCTATTTTTTTTTTATTTTTCAGCTCTTTGATCAGACGAGCTAGAATTTGGATCGGTTCTTCACTTATGATAAATCTGACTGAATCTCAACTTTGGTTGGGAAAATAACATGTGAAGGATCAGATCAGTATCATCGAAGCATTGATACATGAAATACATTATGAATCTTTTCTAACTCATACGGCAATGCTAGTCAATTAGCCACTGGTCTAACTCGCTCAATAATTTCATATGGCCCGATGAATCTCGATCTCAATTTTCCTTTACGACCGAATCAAATTATTTATTCCATGGTGACACTTTTAGAAATACTCTATCCCCAATCTAAAACTCGATATCTTTCCATCTCAAGTCTGCATATGATTTCTGTCTATCCGATGCTGCTTTTAAACTATCGCGAATCACTTTCACTTTCTGTTCAGCCTCCTTAATTAGATCAACCCCGTGAATCTTATTCTCACTTAGCTCGGTCCAGCACAACGATGTTCAACATTTACAACCATATAGAGCTTCATATGGTGTCATTTTAATACTTGATTGAAAGTTATTTTTATATGCAAATTCAATCAATAACAAATACTTTTCCTATGTACCTTCGAACTCAAGAATGCAACAACGTAACATATCCTCGAGTATCTGAATAACTCACTTGGATTGACCATCCATCTTCGAGTGAAATTGAGTACTAAAATGTAACTTTGTACTCAGTGCATCTTGTAGTTTCTTCCAAAATCTCAATGTAAATCTCGAATCTTTATCCGAAACAATAGAAACAGGTACTCCATGTAATCTCACAACCTCAGAGATATACAACTCAGATAGCTTATCAAGTGAATAATCCGTTCGTACCGGAATAAAATGAGCCGATTTTGTCAACCTGTCAACAACAACCCAGATTGCATCTTTCTTACTTGGAGATAAAGTCAAATCCGAAACAAAATCCATAGTCACTCTATCCTATTTCCACTTAGGAATCATAATCAGTTACAATAAACCAGACGACAGTTGATGCTTAACTTTAACTTGCTAACAAATCAAACATTTTGAAACAAATTCTGAAATATCACATTTCATACCATGCACCCAATAAAGTTGTTTCAAGTCATTGTACATTTTCGTACCTCCCGAATGAACAGATAATTGAATGCCATGTGCTTCTTTTAAAATCATCTAAATTAATTATGAATTCTTTGGAACACATATTCCACCTCTGAATCTCAAATAATCATCAGAATCAACTTGAAACTCTGAATTGAGGTTACAATTCATTATCAATCTTCTGAGCTTCATAAATATGCTGTACAAACAGCGATTTCACTTTCAACTCGGCTACTATCGAGCTGTCGTTAGAAAAAGATAATTGAGTATTCATTGCACGTAGAGCAAACAAAGATTTTATGCTTAAAGCATCAGCAACAACATTTACTTTTCCCAGATGGTAGTCAATCACTAGCTCGTAATCTTTTAGCAATTCTAGCCATCTCTGCTGCTGCAAATTTAAATCTTTTTGAGTCATTAGATATTTCAAACTCTTATGATTTGAATAATCATGGCATTTCTCATCAACCGGATAATGGTGCCAAATTTTCAACGCAAACATAATGGTTGCTAACTCTAAATTGTGCGCACGGTAATTCTTTTGATGCGGTTTCAACTGTCACGAAGCATAAGCTATGACTTTGGCTTCCTGCATCAAAATATAGGCTAGACCATTTAACGATACATCACTATAAATTACGAATTCTTTACCTGATTCTGGCTGAACTAACACTAGAGCTTCGATCGATAAAGCTTTCAACTGATCAAAACTTTCCTTGCACTTGTTTGACCACTCGAACTTAACATCTTTCTGAACCAATCTTGTCATCAGAGTTGCAATCATCGAAAAACCTGTTACAAATTTTCTATAATAGCTGGCGAGTCCCAAAAAACTACAGACTTCAGAAACATTTCTCGGAGGCTTCCAATCCATAATCACAGAAATCTTGCTCAGATCGACTTGAATACCCGATGTTGACACAATATGCCCCAGAAAACCAACCTCACACAACCAGAATTCACATTTACTGAACTTTGCATATAACTAATTATCACGCAA
Source organism: Gossypium hirsutum (assembly GCF_007990345.1). Taxonomy (NCBI): domain Eukaryota; kingdom Viridiplantae; phylum Streptophyta; class Magnoliopsida; order Malvales; family Malvaceae; genus Gossypium; species Gossypium hirsutum. The sequence goes on along the minus strand of NC_053425.1, from coordinate 53,427,177 downwards.
AGTCTACAATACAATTCTCAAATGCTCAACATGCTCAGTTTCATCCCTCGAATATATCAATATATCATCAATGAACATAATAAAAAATCGATCTAGGTATGGTCTAAAAATCGAATTCATTAAATCCATAAAGATAATAGGTGCATTCGTTAATCCGAAAGGCATAACTAAGAATTCATAGTGACGATACCTTGTTCTTAATGCAGTCTTCGGCACATCTGAGTCTCTAACTTGCAACTGATAATAACCCGATCTCAGATCTATCTTTGAAAACACTGTAGCCCCTTTTAACTGATCAAAAAAATCATCTATTCTGGGCAGGAGATATTTGTACTTGATCGTCACTTTGTTAAGTTTTCGGTAGTCTATACACATTCTCATCGTGCCATCTTTCTATTTCACAAACAACACATGAGCACCCCAAGGCGAGAAACTCGGTTGTGCAAATCCTTTATTGGTTAATTCTTGCAACTGAGCTTTTAATTCTTTTAACTCTATCGGTGCCATTCTATACAGAGCTATCGATATCGGCATTGTACCTGGCATTAACCCAATACCAAACTCAACCTCTCCTATCAGTGGTAAACCCAGTGACTCTTCAAGAAACACATCTTGATACTCACACACAACTGGCACTGATTCAATCTTCTTTTCAGTCACTTTCGTATCAAGCACATAAGCCAAGTAAGCTTCACAACCCTTTCTCACATATTTCTGAGCCAATATCAATAAAATCACTATTGGGAATCCATTCAGATCATCTGTTTCAATTCGGATAATCTCATTATTCTGACATCTCAGATCAATCATCTTTTGTTTGCAATTCATAACAGCATCATGCAATGTTAGCCAATACATACCCAGGTTTATATCAAACTTGTCAAATGGTAACAACATCAAATTAGCCGAAAAGCAATTATCTGAAATCATCAACGGATAGTTCTTGCACACTTTATCAGCCAACACACACTTGCCTAAGGGGTTTGATACTCTAATTACAAATTCAGTAGACTCTACAGGCAAAGTCTTACTGGATTCTAAATTCACACATATATATGAATGAGTTGATCCTGGATCTATCAATGCAATAACTTTTGTATCACATAAAGTAAAAGTACCAGTAATGACGTCTGGAGATGATGCTTCTTCGCGAGCGCGAATAACGTTGGCTTCTGCAGGTGATCTTGCCTCTGACCTCACAATAGATTTTTTAGTAGCTTTATGGCTACCACTCACATTTCCCGTGTTTTTAGGTGGTCTAGCTCTAGCTAAAGTGTTACTCGGTCTCACATTCTGTACTGTTTCTTGTTCAGCCAACTTCGAACAATCACAGATAAAATGATCCAAGGATCCACATTTAAAACAGGCTCGATCATTCAATCTACAATCACTGGGATGCCTTTTACCACAATGTTTACATTCAAGTCGGTTAGGTCTCACACTGCCAACACTAGCAATCAAAGTAGTTGGAGCTTTGAAGCTCGATTATTGTTTCACTCTATCTCTATTTAAATGCCCCACAGATGCATTGGAACAATTAAACAAGTCTTAGAATTTCTTTGATGTAGATTGATAAGATTTACTAGCTGATCTCTTTCTTGAAATCTCTTACTTCAAAATCAGCTTTTCTCTTTTCTTTGCTAAGATTTTCAGCTTTACAAGCCCTTTCAACTAAAACAACGAATTCTTTGGTTTCCAAAATCCCAACTAATAGTTTTATAACTTTGTTCAATCTATTGACGAATCTTTTATACGTCGTCTCTTCAATAGAGACATATTCCCATGCATACTTACTTAATCGTACAAATTATCTTTCATACTCAGTCACAGTCATTCAACCCTGTTTCAATTCTAGAAACTCTTTATGCTTCTAATCAAGAAATCGTTGACTTATATACTTCTTTCGAAACTCGGATTGAAAGGATTCCCAAGTGATACGTTCCCTCGGAACTATTGAGATCAATGTTTTCCACCAATGATACGTATTGTCTTTTAACAGGATACCACACATTTGATACATTCATCAAGAGTATAGGATAATTCATCAAACACTCCGATTGTATTATCAAGCCAGAACTCAGCCCTCTCAGCATCATCATCAACTGTAGCCCAAAACTCTTCAGCCTTGTTTTTTCATATCTTATCCACTGGCGGCTTACTCAATCGAATCGGATCTAACACTTGAGGCACATCTGGAACTTGTAGAGGAACAGGCGAGGGTAGAGGTTGTTAAGTGACCAGATTCATTTGAACGAACTCCGCAAACCACTCACTCATCATTTGAAAGAAGGCTTGCTTAGCCTCTTCCCCTTGGCTGTTAGAAATAGGCCTAGAATTGGCTAACACTGCCTCTTGAGTGAAAGTGGGCGCATTACTTTCTACATGGTCAGCTATTGCTCGATCAGGATCAATTTACTGTATAAAAACACATTTTAACTATCAGGAATCATCACACTATCGTAGTTCATATATATGGCATATATAGCTAGACTTCCACAAGTTACGTTAGTTCTAGAATCGACCAAACCGTAGCTCTGATACCAATTAAATGTAACACCCCTAACCCGTATCCGTCGCTGGAATAGGATTACAAGGCATTACACATCATTCACATACATTTTTGCATTTCAATATCAAATACATTCATCTCAGTCATATTGTCCCTTCTAAGGTCCTACAAAACCTTAAAACACGCTTAGGATTGGTTCGGGACTAAACCTAGAACATTCACAAACTTTGAGAAACTTATAAAATTTTCAAACTTTAAAAGATCACACGCCCATGTGAACTAGCCGGGTACCTTACACGGTTATCAAAAATGCCCGTGTCACAGACTGTATCAAAACAGGGCATACATACAGACTTGTACCGCACGACCGAAGACAAGCCCATGCCATAGGCCGTGTGAAATCTAAAGGGGCTACTGACTAGGGCCACACGGCCGACCACACGTCTGTGTGCCAGCCCGTGTGCCACACACATGGCCAATAGACACACCCATGTGTCTAGGCCGTGTCAAAACTGTAAGGTATACTAACTTTAATTCGAAGGGTACCTTAGTGGACACACTGCCGTGTAACATAACTGTGTGTCACACACGGTTGAGACACACGCCCGTGTATCTGCCTGTGTGGACAAAAATAGGTCATTTGCAAGGCCAATTTGCCACCTTTTTCTCATGCTCACCTAGCCATCAAAATGGTATCATTTCATCACAAATATGGGCAGCCAGAATATGCCAATTCACAACATTTCATGCCATTTCATAATCATCCATTTCACTCTTAAATTCTCAACCAAATTCATAACAAAACAATATACCAAAATTATTAAACTTGAATAACTACTAAATGAATTTCATCATCACCTTATCACCTATTTCATGCCACAAAACTTACCATTTCAACATCATATAATCAAGCCACTACATATCATGATTCCAATCTTAATACTCAAATTTACAACTAATCAAAATAGCAACCACATTCTAAACCAAAATAAGCCAACACATAAGGCATTATATACATCTCATGTATCATATATTTAACCCATAATTCAAGCCAATTTAATTGGCCTTACACATCCACAATTACAAGCCAAATCTCATGGCTGTAATCATAACTCAAAACATACCAAAATGACACTAGCCTATACATGCCATATACCATATATTCGAAGCTCCAAAAGTACCAATAAGTAGTCGATAATGTGATGATGGTTCTCGATGATTCCCAATGTTCGAGCTAGCTTCGACAATCTATAAAACATGAAAAGAACACACAAAGTAAGCTTAAAAATCTTAGTAATTCATATACAAATAAAACTATCATATGAATATTTGCATATCAATTCAAATGTGTTAAGCATAGTTAATCACATATATGATCACAAACCTTTCTCATGGTACACATATTCAATTTCACAATTGAATTTATGAATTACTTCTCTTTTCAATACTAGTGTGAATCTCCTACATACCTGAGTAACTTAGCTCATTCACATATTCTTTCTCGACTTGGCTTTGTCCGTTTAACCATTCGAAATCGTTAAGGATACTCAAAAATCATATAAGCTCGTACAATGCCATATCTCAGATATGGTCTTACATGTTATAACATATCGATGCCACTGTCCCAGATAGGGTCTTACACGAAATCGATTAATAATGCCAGTGTCCCAAACATGGTCTTACACATAATCTCAATACAATGCCAATGTCCCAAGCATGGTCTTACATGTAATAACATCTCGATAACCTAATGTCATGAGATTTGTATCATATACTATTCCTAAGGTTTGTACGGGACTTTCGGATATTGTAACTCTGTTGATTCTTGGTCGTAATTGCTCATTCAACATTCATTGCAATTCAATCTTAATAAAACATATATAATTCAATGTAAAGACATTTATTTGCATATGAACTTACCTCGTATTTGAGATAAACGAGCTGAATCGACTATTCGTCAACTTTTGATTTTCCCTGATCTAAATCAATTTTCTTTCGTTCTTAATCTATATACATTCAAAATTAACTCTTTTATTCACTATGTTATTCAATGTTATCCAAAGCACACAATTTGGGCATTTTTCACATTAACCCCTATAATTTCACATTTCTGACAATTTAGTCCTTATTTTGCAAAATCACAAATTATACAATTTCTTTCTAATTTCATGCTAGCCGAATTTCATATGGATTCATATCAGCCCATATTTTCATTTATTTCACACATTTAACCACACATTTTCCTCTTTTCATAATTTAATCCCTTTTATGCAATTTCACTAAAAATCACTTTACAAAATAAGATAATCTATCAACAAATACTCATTTTCCACCACCAAACATTCAAAAGCTCAAGCACTCATCAATGGCAACTCACAAATTCATCAACAATTTCAAAAATTAGGGTAGGGCTAACTAGTACTCAAACTAACGATCACAAAAACATAGAAATCATAAAAAATCGAACTCAAAACATACCTTAATCAAGCTTAACCGTGGTCGAGCTTCAAGCTTTCTTTCTTTTCTTTATTTTCATTTATGAATGATGAAAATAAAGATGATAATGCTTTTCTTTTAATTATTTAAGCTTAATTATTAATTTTCAATTTTAACCTTATATAATAAACATAAAAATTAACTAATACATGTCCATAATGGTCCACTCAAGCTATTAATGGTATAATACAATCATAAAGACCTCCCATTTAATAAGCCATAGCCATTTGGCACTTTTAACTTATAGCATGCTACTTTTGCATTTTACACGATTAAGTGATAAAATTAGCTCACAAAATTTTTACACATATATAATCACATGCTATAAACATAAAAAATAATATTAAAATGATTTTACAACCTTGAATTTGTGGTTCTAAAATCACTTTTCTGATTTAGCTAAAATCGGGCTGTTACATTAATGATTGTAACAGCCCAGTTTAGACCCGAGTCAGAATAGTGGTTTTGGGACCACAAATTCTAGTCAGAAAAATATTTTAATATTATTTTCCAAGTTTATTATATGCGAATTAGTATGTGTGAAAATTTTGTTTGAAAATTTAATAGTTTGTGTGCTCAATTTGAAAAAATGACGTAATCGCGTAAAATGTAAAAAGTGGCCTTCTATTTGTTAAAGTGCTTAATTGCTATGTCCTTGTAAATGAGAGGTCCTTATGTTGTTAATAGACCATTTATATGGTGAGTGGACATTTATGACCTTAATGTTAATGTCTTAAATGTTTATAATGCAAGGGAAAAATGGTAATTGATGAATTAATATATGATTAATAAAACAAAAATACATGAAATTAGCCATTTTGTTCATCATAGTGCCAAAACTATCAAAGAAAAGAAAGAGAAAGGATTCCAAGGGCTCAGCCTTGATTTTTATTTGATTAAAGTATGAGTTTTGTTCCGTTTTCAATAATTTTTAGGTTTTTGTGATCATTGCTTTGTGTTTTACTAAGCCTATGCCTCAATTTCTGATTTTGATGATAATTTTGAAATATTTCATTGATAAAATTGTGAGTTTTATGAAGTTAGATGATAGAAAATAAAAGATATGAGTTAGATTAATATGATTTGTCTTTGAATTTTTAATAAATTTGAGTAATTTGAACTAAATTGTAAAAATGAGATTTTTTGGGACTAAAATGTGAAATAAATGAAATATATGGGCTTATATGGACACCATATATATTCGACTAAGTAAGTGTGTATGGAAATTTGGTGTATTTTGTGATTTTATGAATTAGGGACTAAAATGTCAAAATGTGAAAATGTAAGGGCTAATTTGTAAACTGCCCTAAATATGTATATATGGATTGATTTTAATGAATGTGTGATTAAATAAGACAAATTTGAATTTATATAGATCAAGAACAAAAGAGAACGAAATTAGATCGGGGGAAGTTGAAAGTCGTTGAGTAGTCGACTCCGTTCATTAAATCCGTATAAGGTAAGTTTATATACAAATAAATGTGTTTGTAATAGTTTATTTATGCTTATATTCTATTGACTAATGATGAATGGCTTATTGAATTGGATATGTGATATCCGAGAAAATATCGACAAAGTTCCAACATCTGAAAAGCCCCGTACAAACCATAGGAATAATTACGATACATATGTCATGACATAGGATCTGATATGTGTTTTCGTGTAAGATCACATCTGGGATGTTGACATTGACTTATGATTTACGTGTAAGAAAATGTCTAGGACATCGACATCGTATTTGATTTAGTGTAAGGCCCTGTCTGGGACAATGGCATCGATATTTGATTACATGTAAGACCATGTCTGGGATGTTGGCATTGTATGAGCTTTTCGAGTTATCCGAGCATCCTTATGTTTTTGAATGGTTCAATGGGTATTCCAAGAAAAGAATGAATATATCAAATGTGTAATCGAATAAGGTACGTTTGAAATGTATACTATGTTTGAGAACAAAAGGTAAGTACATGTGCAAGTGATGATATATGATATAAGTATGAGAAAATATACTATATCAGCAAATGAATTGGGATTATGTGAATTGTATATGAACTATGTAGTGGGTGATAGTATTTGGCCATGAATTACATGAATGGTTTGGTTTATAATTGTGTTATATGATAAGTTTATTTATATATGGCTTACTAAGCTATTAAAAGCTTACTTTGTGTGTCTTTCAATTGTTTTATAAATATTATAGCTATCGGGAGCTCGTGGATCGTTGAGGATCTTCACCACACTATTGAACTTCTTTTTGGTACCTTTTGAAAATGTGAATATTAAAGTATGGCATGTATAGGCTAGAAGTACTTTGATTATGTTTTGTGATGTATATATTTAGCTATGTGATATGGCTTGGTTTTGGTTGTGATTATGATTTGATTTTGATATATGAAATGTGATGCTATATGATCAATATGATGTCTTTATGAATGGCCAAGAGATTTGGTATGTTTTTGGCTTAAGGAGTGACATGATTTGGTATGTGTTACAAGCAAGAAATTGTTGTTAATGAAATGGAATGAATGTTGAATGTTTTGCTTGTGAATTGGATAAAAATTTGGTTTAAAATGATGTGGATTTGATGCTTGTAGGAAGGACCCAAAATGGGTGGCAAATTGGCCTTGTAAATGGTCTATTTTTGCTCACACGGGCAGAGACACGGGCATGTGTCTCATCCATGTTGCTGAAGGGCCATTTCAAAATGAGCCTGGGTAGATCACATGGTCGCACACACACGAGCATGTACCAGGGCATGTGGCCAAGTTAGTTTCGACCATGGGCTTGACACACGGGCATGTAGTCAACCGTGTGGCTAAGCCAGTAGCCTCCCTAATTTTCACATAGCCAGGCACACGGGAGTGGTTGGTGGCCGTCTGGACAAGTCAATATGTATGCCCTGTTAGACACATGGGTGTGTCTAATGCCGTGTGAGGCACTCGGCCTGTTCACTCGAGCATGTGACCTGTATAACTTTGAAAAATTGTTTATGTTTTGAAAAAATTTGTATGTGTTAGGTTTAGTCCCGACCCCTTTCTAAAGCATGTTTAAGGTCTCGATGACCTATATAAGGGACTCTATGATAATGTTTGATTACGATTGTGGATGATGTTTATGAATTATCTGTAAAATGTTTCGATTTGTCTGGTAACGCCTTTAACCCTAGTCCAGCGATGGATACGAGTTAGGGGTGTTACATTTGGTTAGTATCAAAGCTATGGCTTAGTCAATTCTAGGACTAACGTAGCATACTTGAGTATATCTATACATGCCATATTTACAAACTGTGATAGTGTGATGAATCCTGATAACAAAAATGTGTTTTTATATAGCAAATGGATACCAAACGAACCATAGCTGACGATGTCGAGAGTAATGCGCCTGCTCCCGCTCAAGGGATAGTGCCATCTGATTCTAGATTGGCTTTGAGTAGCCACAAAGGAGAGGCTAAACAAGCCTTCTGTCAAATGATGAATGATTGGTTCACCCAATATATCTGAACTAATCTGGCTATGCCACAACCTTTACCCCTGTTAATCCTCCGCAAGTCCTTATTATGCCACAAGCTAATCCGATCCAGTTGAATAAGCCTCTAGTTGAAAAAATTGGAAAATAGGGGACGAAGAATTTCGTGCTACTACTAATGATGGTGCTGAGAGACCCAAGTTCTGGTTAGAGAATACAATATGAGTATTCGATAAATTGTTACTGACTCCGGAAGAATGTATAAAATGTGTTGTTTAACTTTTGAGAGCTACGGCGTATCATTGGTGGAAGACGTTGATATCCGTAGTTCCGAGAGAATGAGTTACTTGGGACTTTTTCCAAGTCGAATTCCTTAAAGATACATTAATCAGAGATTCATCGATCAGAAACGCAAAGTGTTTCTTGAGCTGAAATAAGGCTGTATGTCTGTTACAGAATATGAGCTAGAATTTATAAGGCTGAGTCACGAGAATGTGTCTCGACTGAAGCAATTATGTGTAAGAGATTTGAGGATGGCTTGAATGAAGACATCAAATTGTTAGTTGATATTCTAGAGATAAAAGAGTTTGTTGTACCTGTTGAACGAGCATGTAAAGTTGAAGAGCTCGGGAAAGACAAAAGGAAAGCTAATTCAGAAGATATAGATGTGAGAAAGAGATCTGCAAATATATAATTTCAATCTGTGTAAAAATCGTTCTGAGATGATTATAGCCGTTCAAAGGCTAATGTGGGGCATTCTATGTGACACCCCTAAAGTGACCCTAGTCGGAAAGCGGTTTCAGGACCACTAAACCGAGTCACTAAATTATTTGAATGTGATATTTATTGTCTAAAATATGTGATTATGAAGGTGTGAAAGTTTTAGGCTTCGATTTAGTAAATTGCATGTGAATTTAGTCAAAAGGACTTATGGGTGACATTTTTGAAATGTGATAGGCTAATCTACAAGGACCTAATAGTGCATGTAATCAAAAGGGAGGACTTGCATGTCAATTTCCCCCCCCCTAATATGTAGTGGCCGGCCATGAGCATGGGTGGACAAGATGTTATGGCTAAAAACATGTCATAAACATGTTGGGGTAGTGCATTATGTAAGGATTAATAAAATAAAGAGCATGGGTGGACAAGATGTTATGGCTAAAAACATGTCATAAACATGTTGGGGTAGTGCATTATGTAAGGATTAATAAAATAAAGGGCATGGGCAATAAAATATTAGTGTTAGTAGGATGAAAACAAAGAAAAAAAAAGTGTCCATCCTTTAACATTTCTTTTGGCCGAAAATTCTAAGGAGGAAGGAAGAAGAAGAGGATTTTCTTGCTTCATGTTCGGTTGGTTGGTGTTTAGGAGGAGGAAATGTTGAAGAGATTCGGCCATGCTTGTAGCTAGGTTAAGGTAAGTTTGATGTTGTTCCATGAGATTCATGCATATTTTTATGTTAGTTTGAGTTCTACCTAGCCTATGGTTTAAATCTTGCTATGTGATGAAGATGATACTCGGCCATGGGTGTTGTTTTCTTGGTTGGTGTTTGTTTCATGCTAAATCTAGATGAACAATGGGGGTTGTCATTTAGGTTAAGATCAAAGAAATTAATCTTGTTAAAACTTTGAACTAATAATGCCCATATGTGTGATAGCCGAACATAGACTTTGTTTAAAGTCTTGGTCAAAGGCCGGTTAAGTGTTTTGGAAATGATTAAGCTAGGTGTTTGATCTTTTTGGTTCGGCATAGTACATAAAATGTTGCTAGATGGAGAAAAAATTCGGCCAGCAAGAGGTGTGCTAAGGCCGAATATAATTTTGTATATTAATGAGTAATGCATGTGTTGAATTGATGGAATGGAGAGGATGTTTTAATAGTGCATATATGTGTATTAGCCAAGTTTTGAACTTGAAACAAAATGGTATTTGGTCAATACAAGTGACCATACTTGTAGAATGTATTAAGTATGCAATCGGCCTCAACATAGACATGCATGTTCGGCCACACGAATAATGCATAGATTGATGTTGTACATTCGGCTATAGGTAAGCATAATGATGATCCTATCTTGACTTAGACAATTGGCTCAAGGAGAAATTGTTAAGTGCTTAGTTAATTGATATTAGGTTAATGATGTGTGTATTTGGTCATAAAGGTGCACATGAGGAAATGTTTGATTAATTGTACTAAATTGCTTAATGTGATTAAAAATGCGTATGACCATTTTGTATTTGAGCTAAAGGTGGCCATATGACCTATCAAATTCATTGTCATATTCGTCCATAAACTAGCATAATGAGACTTTAATAAGTTAAATTTGTTTGAATTAGCTCAAGAGCTTAGAGGACCAAAGTTGGATAAAGGAAAGGAAAAAGTGATCGAATAGTCGCCGAAATCGTTCGACAACATCCGAGGTAAGTTTTAAGTGATTAAACGTTGAGTAAATTCAATCATAATAGGACATAATGAGTTGATTTAATAAGATATGATGTGGCCATGATATGTCTTAAACTCAAATGGTAAGTTCATATGTGTTTGGACTTGGAAATTTAAGAGCAAATTGTAATAAGTTGCTTTGGACAGCAGCAGTAACGTGATTTTAGAAAATCACTATAAATTGTTGGTGTGGAATTATAGGCTGAATAAAATATGTAATCAAGGCTTAATTAGTCTAGTTTCTTATAAAAGAGACCTTGTGAGCAAAGAAATTTCCTATAAAGAGATATTTAAAGTTGTGTGAGACGGTGTCAGAATGACTCTGAAATCCCCTGTTCTGTCTTTAGAAAATCATTATAAATTGTACAAAAATGGTTATGAGATAAAATTTATATGCTTAGACTCCTTAATGAGTCTAGTTTCAAATGAAATCAAATACAACACATTTTGAATTCTGTAAGATGAGAAATTTGATTCGTAGTGAAGAGTGGTCAGATTAGTCAAACAGTGAAACAGGGGAAACTTTAAGAAAAATCTGGTATTGATTGGTCAAACCTAAAATTCTGGAAATTATATGGATGGAAGATATACGAGTCTATATTCAGGAAAAATTAACGGCAAGTGATTTTGAGTTTTGTAGCTCCAGTTATAAATAATTTAGTGACCATTGCTCAGGAAAACAGCTCGTAGTGAATAAGTGATTTTGTTGTAAACATGGATAAAACTTGTTTTAGTTGCTCATAAGCTATTGATTAAACCCATACTTGAATTCTAAATCATGATATTGTAAGCTTATGAGTATCGAATATGAAATGATAGTATGGCGTAAAATTGAATTATTCATTGGAAAGTGATGGATGTAGATTCGGCCAAGACCAAGTCTGTACATGATAGTATATGTGGTATGTGAAGTATATTTGAATAAATGTGAAAGTGTATATATGTGATAAGGCCTAATGGCCGATGTGATGAATGTGAAAGTGTATATATGTGATAAGGCCTAATGGCCGATGTGATGAATGTGAAAGTGTATATATGTGATAAGGCCTAATAGCCGATGTGATGAATGTGAAAGTGTATATATATGTGATAAGGCCTAATGGCCGATGTGATGAATGTGAAAGTGTATATATGTGATAAGGCCGAATGGCCAATGTGATGTGAAAGTGTATATATATGTGATAAGGCCGAATGGCCAATGTGATGAATGTGAAAGTGTATATATATGTGATAAGGCCTAATGGCCGATGTGATGAATGTGAAAGTGTATATATGTGATAAGGCCTAATAGCCGATGTGATGAATGTGAAAGTGTATATATGTGATAAGGCCTAATGGTCGATGTGATGAATGTGAAAGTGTATATATGTGATAAGGCCTAATGGCCGATGTGATGAATGTGAAAGTGTATATATGTGACAGGGCCGAGTGGCCAACGTGATGGATATGAAAGTGTATAAATGTGAAAAGTCCCGAAGGGCATTTGTGTCAGTACTATATCCGGGTTAAAACCCCGCAGGCTTTATGCGAGAATATTATCACTGATTAATGTCCGTAAGCTTCGTGCTCGTACTATATCCGAGCTCTAAAGATCCGATGACTACGTGTGGAGATTTGTCCAGGTAAGCCTCGAACTAAAGGTTTTGCTGAAGATTCAAGTAAAGCGTAAGATTATACAACCTCACAGTAACAATTGGTAATAAATACGTTCAATGCGTTAAGTTGGTCAGGTATGTATTTTGAGATTATATTTAAGTTTGATTTAGACTAAATCACAAGGTCGTTATGTGATGCACATGTGAGTAAAGAAATAAGACTGTTCTATGATTATTGTGCATTTGATCAATGTGGAAAGTCAGGAAAAAAAATATGTAATGTACCTATGATCATAAGAGGTCACTATCAAGTGAGAATTTATCTGCCTATTATATATGATGAGATGTGCATATTCGGTAAAGGGATGGTATGCCCGAAGGAAGAGTGAAATAAAAATACGAACAACTATGTTATAATTTGATTGTTATCTGTTGACACTGCTTAAAACTTACTAAGCATTGTAATGCTTACTCCGTGTACTCTGTTTCCTCTGTTTTATAGATCTCATTTGGAAGCTACAGGCTCGGGGATCATCAGCAACTAGTCACACTATCACTATCCATTGTTTGGTACTGCTACGTTTTGGATTATCTTATGGTATGTATAGAATAGACTAGTAGTGAGAGGATATTTTGGTTAATGTATATAAGCCATGCGAAAATGGCATCTTTTGAATGTTTACTTAGAGAAGTTTAAATTTTATCCCTGGCTGTGCTTAGTACTTATTTAAATGAATGATCTTTATTTCAAGAAAAAGTTCAAAATTTTACTGTTCTGACATGAGTTACAAGTCCGGTAATGCCCCTTACCTATTCCGGTGACGGTTACGGGATAGGGGTGTTACATTCTAGTAGAGATCGTACTAGATAACATTTGAGCTTTAAAGCTCCAGCTACTTCTGTAGCAAGTGTTGGAAATGTTAGATCTGATCGACCTGAGTGTAAACACTATGGTGAAAGACATTCTGGCAATTTTAGATTGTATGATCAGGCTTGTTTCAAATGTGGATCTTTAGATCACTTTATCTGAGATTGTCCTGAGTCTGTTGAATAAGAGATAGCACAAAATCCAAAACCGAGTAACACCTCAACTCGAGGTAGACCACCCAGAAATATAGGAAATGAGAATGGCAGCCAGAGAGGGACTAAAGATAGTACTGTTAGATCTGAGGCTCGCGCACCTGCCAGAGCCTATGCCATTCGAGCTCGTGAGAAATCTTCGTCTCCAAATGTTATTACTGGTACTTTCACTCTTTATGATACTTCTGTAATTGCATTGATTGATCCAGGATTGATGCATTCATATATATGCATAAATTTAGTATCCAGTAAGACTTTGCCTGTAGAGTTTACTAAATTTGTGATTAGAGTATCAAACCCCCTAGGTAAAAGTGTTTTGGTTGACAAAGTCTGCAAGAATTGTCCGTTAATGTTTCGAGGCATTTGTTTTCTGATCGATCTGATGTTATCACCTTTTGATGAGTTTGATATAATTTTGGTTATGGATTGGTTAAATTTGCATGATGCTATTGTGAATTGCAAATAGAAAACTATTGATTTGAGATGTAAGAATGATGAAATAGTCTGAATTGAATCCAGTGATTTGAATGGGTTACCGGTTGTAATTTCATCAATGGAAGCTCTGACTATTGTGAGACAAGGTTGTGAAGCTTACTTTGCTTATGTGATTGATTTGAAAGTAATCAAAAAGAAAGTGGAATCAGTACCTATTATCTGTGAATTTCCTGATGTGTTTCCTAAAGAACTTCCAAGATTACCTCTGATTCGAGAAGTAAAATTTGGCATTGAGTTAGTACCGAGAACTACTTCAATTTTGATAGCTCTATATAGAATGGCTCTGACCGAGTTAAAAGAATTAAAGTCTCAGTTGCAAGAATTAACTGATAGAGGATTCGCAAGACTGAGTTTCTCACCTTGGGGTGCACCAGTTCTATTTGTGAAAAACAAAGACAGTACAATGAGAATGTGCATTGATTATCATCTGTTGAATAAAGTAACTATCAAGAACAAATACCCTCTGCCCCGAATTGATGATTTGTTTGATCAGTTGAAAGGAGCTACCGTGTTTTCAAAGATAGATCTGAGATCGGGCTATTATCAGTTGTGAGTAAAAGATTCAGACATTCCAAAAACTACTTTCCGAACGAGGTACGGACACTCTAAATTCTTATTATGACTTTAGATTAACCAATACACCTGTTATCTTTATGGATTTATTGAATCGGATATTCAGACCGTACTTCAATCACTTTGTTGTTGTATTCATTGATGACATTTTGATTTATTCACATGATGAAACCGAACATGCCGAGCATTTGAGAACAGTGCTACAAACTTTGTGAGATAAGCAATTGTATGTGAAGTTTAGCAAATGTGAATTCTAGTTACAAGAAGTCAGTTTCTTGGGCCATATAGTGTCAACATCAGGTATCCGAGTTGATCCAAGCAAAATTTCAATTATTTTGGGTTGGAAGCCTCCGAGAAATGTTTTAGAAGTTAGCAGTTTTCTTGGACTTGCTAGTTATTATCGAAGGTTTGTAAAAGGATTTTTGATGATCGCGACTCCGCTGATGAATCTACTTCAGAAGGATGTGAAATTTGAATGGTCTGAAAAGTGTCAGAGAAGCTTTAATTAGTTGTAAGCCCTATTTACTGAAGCTCCAATGCTAATCCAACCAGAATCGGGTAAAGAATTTGTGATCTATAGTGATGCTATGTTGAATGGTCTGGGTTGTGTTTGATGCAGGAAGGCAAATTCATAGCCTATGCTTCGAGACAATTAAAGCCACACGAAAATAACTATCCGATGCATGACCTTAAGTTAGCTGCGATTGTATTTGCTTTGAAGATTTGGTGCCACTATTTGTTTGGTGAGAAATGTCATGTATATTCAGATCATAAGAGTTTAAAATATCTAATGACTCAGAAAGATTTGAACTTGTGGCAGAAAAGATGGCTAGAACTGCTAAAAGACTATGAACTTGTTATCGATTATCATCCAGGAAAAGCAAATGTTGTTATTGATGCTTTGAGTCAGAAATCATTATTTACATTGCGTACGATGAATACTCAGTTGTGTATGTCTAATGATGGTTCAGTTTTAGCTGAATTGAAAGCGAGACCGTTGTTTTTACAACATATTATTGATGCTCAAAAGGTTGATAATGATATAATAGAAAAACAAGCTCAGTGTGATTTAAATTCTGATTCAGAATTTAGAGTTGATGATAATGATTGTTTGAGATTCCGAGATCAGATTTGTGTTCCAAGAAATTTAGAGTTGATTCAGATGATTTTGAACGAAGCCCACAATAGTCGATTATATGTACATTCAGGTAGTACGCAAATGTATAACGATCTAAAACAACTTTACTGGTGGTCTAGAATGAAAAGAGATATCTCTGACTTTATTTCAACATGTTTGATCTGTTAGCAAGTTAAAGCTGAACATCAAGTGCCATCTGGTTTGTTACAATTGGTTATGATTTGGGAATGGAAATGGGATAGAGTGATGATGGATTTTGTTTTGGGTTTGCCCCTGTCTCCGCGGAAGAAAGATGCTATTTAGGTTGTGGTTGACCGATTGACGAAATCAACTTATTTTATTCCAATACGATCTGATTACTCGCTTGATAAATTAACTGAGTTATACATTTCTGATATTGTGAGATTGCACAGAGTTCCATTATCTATTGTGTCAGATAGAGATCTAAGATTCACATCACGGTTTTGGAAGAAACTGCAAAAGGCTTTAGGTACAAAATTGCATTTCAGTACTTCTTTTCACCCACAGGTGGGTGGACAATCTGAGCGGATTATTCAAATACTCAAGGATATGTTAAGATGTTGCATCCTTGAGTTTAAAGGCATATGGGAACAGTATCTATCATTGATTGAATTTGCTTACAATAATAGTTTTCAATCAAGCATTAAAATGGCACCCTACGAATCCTTATATGGTATAAAATG
This sequence comes from Gossypium hirsutum, assembly GCF_007990345.1. Lineage (NCBI taxonomy): Eukaryota > Viridiplantae > Streptophyta > Magnoliopsida > Malvales > Malvaceae > Gossypium > Gossypium hirsutum. Next base: position 53,410,686 of record NC_053425.1, on the reverse strand, counting down.
TCGTACACCATTGTATTGATCAAAGCTTAGTTAGAATAAGATTCACAGAGTTGATTTGATAAAAGAGACTGAACAGAAAGTAAAAGTGATCTAAGAAAGTTTGAAAATAGCTTTCGATTGTCAGAAATCTTATGCAGATTTGAAACGAAAAGATATTGAATTTGATATTAGTGACAAAGTGTTTCTGAAAGTATCTCAATGGAAGAAAGTACTTCGATTTGGCAGAAAAGGCAAATTTGAGTCCGAGGTTCATCGGGCCATATGAGATTATTGAGCGTATCGGGCCGGTTACTTATCGATTGTTGTTGCCACCTGAGTTAAAAAAGATTCACAATGTATTTCACTTACCGATGCTTTGACGATACAGATCCGATCATTCGCATGTAGCATGTAATTTTTCCATTTGAGATTAAGATATAGTCCGATATGACCTATGAAGAAGAGCCGATTTGTATCTTGTCACACGAGGTTAAAGAATTGCAAAATAAGAAAATTCCATTAGTTAATGTGATGTGGCATCAACAGGGCATTAAAGAGGCTACGTGGGAGCCCGAAGATGCTATGAGACAACAATATCCGAATCTGTTCAACGGTAAGATTTTCGGGGACGAAAATCCTTAAGGGGGAGAGTTGTAATAGCTCGGTTTAGACCCTAGCAGAATAGTGGTTTTAGGACCACAATGTAATAGCCCGATTTAGACCCTAATCAAAATGGCTATTTCGGGACCACAAATCCGAGCCAGAAAAATATTTTAAAATTATTTTCTGTGTTTATTTTGTGTGAATTTATATCTATGAAATTTTCGTGAATTAATTTTATCGTTTAGGTGTCCGATTAAATAAAAGGGCATAATCGCGTAAAATTAAAATTTGGTGGTTATTTCTAAAAGGGACTTATTTGTTAATGGGTTTTTAAGTGAGAACCTTTATGTGGTAAATATCCCACTTTCAAGTTATTTGGACGGTAATGGACATATATTATATCATATTATAACATAATAAGAAAACCATATACATCATTTTTATTTCCTAATTGCCGAAACAAAAGAGAACAACAACAAGCTAGGTTTCGGTCGTCTATTTAGCTCAATCAAGGTTCGTTTTTTGTTCGATTTTTGATAATTTCTACGTTTTCGAGATCGTTGTTTCGAGTAATACAAAACCCATGCTTGAATTTTTTATTTTGATGAATATTTTGTGTTGTGCCATTGTTGATAGCTTGTCATTTTTGTTGTTTGATGATGAAAAATGAAAGATATGTTTTAGATTAACATGTTTTGTATTGGAATTTTTGATGATTTTGAGTAATTAGGACTTAATTGCAAAAATAATAATTTGAGGGACTAAAATGTAAAATTAATGAAATATATGGACTTGTATGGTAATGGGTAAGATTCAGCCAAACATGGGTATAGGAAAATTTTGCATATTTTGGGTTTTGTCTAATAAGGACTAAATTGTAAAAATTGTAAATGTCAGGCGTAAAATGGTAATTTTCCCATTTATGTGTTTTTGGACTAAATTGAATGAAAATATGTTTGAATGAGTTTAAATTGAATATGTTTAGATCAAGAACCAAATAAATCGAATTTGGATCGGGGAAAAACGAAAGTTGTCGACTAGTTGATCCGTACCAATTTTTCATTCTCTGGGGTAAGTTTATAGGCAAATAGACGTACTTAATTTTAATTAAATGTAAGGTATAGATGCTAAATTGACATATATGATATTATAAATGCAATTTCTGAATATGTATAAGCTTGGTAATCATGTACGAGCATTCGTTCCAATCGAGTTACGACTTCCGAAAGCCCCGTATGAACCTTAGGAATAGCTAGATACATAATTCATGACATAGGATTCCTATATATGTGTACGAGTAAGACCATGGCATCGATTTGTGATTTCGATATGTGTTTACGAGTAAGACCCTGTCTGGGACAGTGGCATCGATATGTGGCTACATGTAAGATCACGTCTGGGACGTGGCATTGTACGATTTATGTGATTATCCGAGTGTCCTATCCAAACCCGAATGGTTTGTCGAGAAAAGGTAAATTGTGTACGGATGTGTAAAAACGAGCTAAATGGCCAGGTATGAATTAGCTTGTTGGTTACTAGTAAAAGAGTAAGTATATAGCTCGATATTTGTTACAAGTCATGTATTATGCATATGTTGAATCAATGGGAAATTGCTATGTGTATTCGGCCTTATGACTAAGTGAATTGAATATTATTGAAATGATGCCTAACCATGTGCACATATGAGACCATGTATATTCCGTCACATATCAAGCTTAGGTATAAAAAGTTTGTTCTGATATATGAGTTCTAATATTGGAGGTTATGTGAGGTTTTTACAATGTTTATTGACTTGGAAAATTTAAATGTTAAAATGCTAATTTGACCACATGGATATTCGGCTAAAGTGATTCCTTTATGTATGAAAATATATTAATAATGAAATTCATATGGTTGTGATTGAATATGGTAGTATTGATATAATTTTATTTAGTTTAGTTGAATAGTTAATATTATTAAATTGTTTATTTGCTTTTGACTTACTAAGCTGTGGTAGCTTACTCTGTGTATTATGTTACTCTTTTTTATAGATTTTGAAGTCAAGCTACAAGCTCAGGGACTGTCAGCCAAGCTCATCACACTATCTACTGTTTTGGTATCTTATTAGCTAAACTTAAATTATGGCATGTATAGGCTAGAATATGTATTTTTGAAATGTTGATTTTGGTTATGTATTAAAAGCCATGCGAAAATGGCTTGTTATTTATGTTTAGATTTGATATTATGTGTGCTTAGTTATAATGTTCATGATCTTGGTTTGATATATGCGATTATGCTTGATTATGGTTTGATTTGTGGTAAGTATTTTGTGTAATGAAAATGGCTTTATTTTTAGGCTTGAATTCGATTTGGGTTGAATTCTTGCTTAAGTCTTTTTGATAAATAAGCTATATGTTATGGTTGTTTAAAATCTTTGTGTTATTTTGAAAATGTATTTGAGTATATACAGCTTGCAAAGGTATTTTCTGGTTCGGCCATATGTTGATAACGGATGTTAATTATGCTAGGATTGCCATGTGTTTGTTAAGTAAAAATTATGTCATATGTTGGAAATAAATTAATGACCATTATAATTTATACTAGAACATGTGTATATGTGATATTCGGCCACATTGATTCAGTTGAAATTTTATTTATACTTTACTTATGTGTAAGGTGATTATATTATGGATCACATGAATATATGTAAATATGAGTGTGGCTACATTTTTAAACTTGCAAGCTGCTTATAAGTTTGCAAATAGGTGGAAATGATCTATGATAGCCGAATAGACTAGATTAATGAGGAGTTTGGTGATGATAAGAATAGGTGTGCTTAAATATTTGGCCATGACATGTTGATGAGCTTTTATATGACTTTATATGTATATATACTTGGTATATTAGTTAGTTAATAATGGAAAAATGTAATGTGATAAATAAAGTGATTGTTAAATGTATGCTAGCTTAAATTATTCGGTTGTTAAATAGTAGGTGTAGCATGTATTGCATGAACATATTGGTCAGCTGGTTAATATGTAATTAATGCTATGTGTATTTTTTATTTTCAAGGTAAAATGCGCACCATGTATATATGCATTAATAGCATATTCGGCCAAGTTATAATGTATTAGATGTATGCTTGATTCCATATTAAATTATGTAATATGTTACAATTGGTTTGTTATAAGCCTAAACAGGTGTAGTTATCCATGCTTAAATGTCAGATTGAAAATATAGTGAATTTCACATGTTTTGATATTGAGTTGTCATTATGTCCGAAAATTAGTAAGTTGAGTTGGTGAAACATGTTACATATGTTATATGCTGGTTATTTATTAAACCATTGAATAATTACATATTTTTGAATGGATGTGAATAAATATATATATTAAAGTCTAATATACGATTAATGATGTGACATGTGTTATATATATGCATAAAGTGTAAATTCAAACTGTAAGGTGAAATGCTTATTTGTCCGAGCTGTGATATGATCGGTAATGTCTCATAGCCTAATCTGACGACGGATACTAGCTAGGGGTGTTACATTTTATTGGTATCAGAGCTACGGTTTAGTCGTTTCTAGGACTAACATAGCATGTATGAGTTTAGCTATACATGCCATAATTATATACTGCGATAGTGTGATGACTTCTGACATTTGAAATGTGCTTTCATATAGTAAATGGATCCAGACAGAGCTGTAGCTGATGATGTCGAGAGGTTAGCGCCTGCTCCCCCGCAAGGGACAGCACCAGTTGATTCTCGACCGATTCCGAGTAATCAAGAAAGTTAGGCTAAGCAAGCCTTTTATCAAATGATGAATGACTGGTTTACTCAATATATTCGGACTAACCTAATTGCACAATAACCTCCACCCGCAATTGATCCATCTTTGATGCCTGCTATACCTCAAGTAAGTGATCTGTTGAGATTGTGTAAGCCACCTGTTGATAAAATCAGAAAACATGGGGCTAAAGAGTTTAAAGCTACGGATGATGATGATGATGAGCGGGCTGAGTTCTGGCTTCATAATACTATCCATGTGTTTGATGAGCTGCCCTATACCCCAGATGAATGTTTGAAGTGTGCCATATCTTTGTTTCGAGACACATCATATCACTGGTGGAATACCCTAGTATCATTAGTTCCAAGAGAGCGGGTGACCTAGGAATTCTTTCAGACTGAGTTCCGTAAGAAATATATTAGCTAGAGATTTATTGGTCAGAAGCATAAAGAATTTCTAGAGCTGAAACAGGGTCAGACAACCGTAACAGAGTATGAGCAGAAATTCGTGAGACTCAGTTGGTATGCCCGAGAGTGTGTTTCTATCGAGTCCATAATGTGTAAAAGATTTAAAGATGGACTGAACGAAGACATTAAATTGTTAGTTGGCCTACTTGAGATAAAAGAGTTTGTGGTACTTGTTGAGTGAGCCTGCAAAGTTGAGGAGCTTAGGAAAGAGAAAAAGAAAGCTGATTTTGAAGCTAGAGACTCGCGTAAGAGATCATTCAGCAAGCCAGTCCAGTCAGCACCAAAGAAATTTCGAGATGATTTCAGTTGTTTAAAAGCTACTTCGGGTTATTCTCGACGAAACCAGAACAAACCACCAGTAAGTTCGAGAGCTACCTCAGTAGCCAGTGTGGGTAATGTCATATCAAATCAGCCCGAGTGTAAACACTGTGGTAATTAACATCTCGGCAATTGTAGATTACAAGATCAGACTTATTTTAAATGTGGATCGACAAATCATTATATTTGAGATTGCCTAAGGTTAGCTGAAGAGAATCCAGTACAAAACACGAGATCGAGTAATACTGCGGGTTGGGGTAGACCACAGAGAAATGTGGGTAATGCAAGCGGCAGTCAGAGAGGAAACAAAGATATAGTAGTCTGATCTGAAGCTCGTGCACCTGCCAGAGCCTATGCCATTCGAGCGCGAGAGGAGGCTTCATCCTCAGATGTTATTACTGGTACATTCATTATTTATGATACTAATGTAATTGCATTGATTGATCCTGGTTCTACTCATTCTTACATGTGTGAGACATTAGTATTTAGCAAGACTCTACCTGTTGAGTCTACTGAGTTTGTGATTAGAGTGTCAAACCTCTTGGGCCGGTATGTTATCATTGACAAAGTATATAAGAATTATCCCTTAATGGTTTGAGATCTATGCTTTCCGGCTGATTTGATGTTGCTGCCATTTGATGAGTTCGACATAATTATGGGTATGGACCAGTTGACTTTACATGATGCTGTCGTGAACTGTAAGAGAAAGACCATTGATCTTCGAAGTCAGAATGATGAGGTTATTCGGATTGAATATAGTGGTTTATACGGTTTACCTGTAGCAATTTCTTCAATGCTAGCTCAGAAATATGTGAGAAAGGGGTGTGAAGCTTATTTTTCCTACATGCTTGACAGTAAAGTGGCTGGAAGAAAAATTGAATCAATACCTGTTGTGTACGAGTATCCGGATGTGTTTCCTAAAGAATTACCAGGTTTGCCACCTATTTGAGAAGTAGAGTTTGGTATTGAGTTAATACCTGGGACGACTCCGATATCTATAGCTCCGTATAGAATGGCACCTAAAGAATTAAAAGAATTAAAAGAATTGAAAGCTCAGTTACAAGAGTTGATAGATAAAGGTTTTGCGCGACCGAGTTTCTCTCCTTGGGGTGCACCCATATTGTTTGTGAAAAAGAAAGATGGAATTATGAGAAAGTGCATTGATTATAGATAGCTCAATAAGGTGACTATAAAGAATAAGTATTCGTTGCCACAAATTGATGGTCTGTTTGATCAACTGAAAAGGGATACAGTGTTTTCAAAGATAGATTTGAGATCAGGCTACTTACAGCTACGGGTTAAAGATTCAGACATACCAAAGACTACTTTCCGAATGAGGTACGGACACTATGAGTTTTGGTTATGCTTTTTGGACTCACTAATGCACCTGCTGTTTTCATGGATTTGATGAATCGGATCTGCAGACCATATCTGGACCGGTTTGTGGTTGTGTTTATAGATGACATTTTGATTTACTCTAGTGATGAAGCTGAACATGCTGAACATTTAAAACTTGTGTTGTAGACTTTGCGAGATAAGCAGTTGTATGCGAAATTCAATAAATGTGAGTTATGGTTAAGTGAAGTTAGTTTTTCGGGTCATGTGGTATCAGTATCGGGCATTCAAGTTGATCTGAGCAAAATTTTAGCTATACTTGATTGGAAACCTCTGAGGAACATTTCTGAAGTCTGAAGTTTCTTAGGACTTTCTAGTTATTATAGATGGTTCGTGAAAGGTTTCTCTATGATTATAGCTCCGATGACGAAGCTATTACAGAAAGATGTTAAATTCGAGTGGTCAGAGAAGTACCAGAAAAGTTTTGATCAGTTGAAAGCCCTTTTGACCGAAGCTCTAGTGCTAGTTCAGCCAGAATTGGGTAAACAATTTGTCATTTATAGTGGTTCATCTTTAAATGGTTTTGGCTGTGTATTGATGTAGGAAGGTAGAGTAATAGCTTATGCCTCGAGACAGTTGAACCCACATGAAAAAAACTATCCGACACATGACTTAGAATTGGCAGCTATTGTGTTTGCATTAAAGATATGGCGCCACTATTTGTTTGGTGAGAAATGTCATGTTTATTCTGATGACAAGAGCCTAGAATACTTGATGACTTAGAAATATTTGAATTTGAGACAATGTCGATGGTTAGAATTGCTAAAAGACAACGAGCTTGTGAGTGATTACCACCCGGGAAAGGCTAATGTTGTTGCTGATGCTTTAAGCCGAAAATCACTATTTGCTTTGCGAGAAATGAATACACATATGGCCATGTCTGATGATGGTTTGATAGTAGCTGAATTGAAAGCAAGACCATTATTTATTCAACAAATTTGTGATGCCCAGAAGGTTGATAATGAATTGATCATAAAACGAGCTTAGTGTGAGACGGATGCTGATTCAAAATTCAGAATTGATGCTAATGACTGTTTGAGATTCAAAAATTGAATATGCATTCTAAGGAATTCAGAGTTGATTCAGATGATTTTGAATAAAGCTCATAAAATTTGGTTATCTGTTCACCCTGGTAGTACAAATATGTATAATGATCTGAAACAACTTTATTGGTGGCATGGTATGAAACGAGACATTTCTGACTTTGTTGCAAGATGTTTAGTCTGTCAACAAGTAAAAGCTAAACATCAGGTGCCTTCAAGATTACTTCAGCCTATCATGATACTTGAGTGGAAGTGGGATAGAGTCACAATGGATTTTGTATCTGGTTTGCTGTTGACACCGAGCAAGTAGGATGCAATTTGGGTTGTTGTGGATAGAATGACTAAATCAGCTTGTTTTGTTCCGATACGTACAGACTACTTGCTGGATAAGCTGGCTGAATTGTATGTTTCTCATATTGTGAGATTATATAGTGTGCCTATATCTATTGTTTCGGATAGAGATCCGAGGTTTACATCGCCGTTTTGGAAGAAACTGCAAGATGTACTAGGTACAAAATTACATTTCAGTACTGCTTTCCATCCGCAAACAGATAGCCAGTCTGAGCGAATTATTCAGATACTTGAGGATATGTTGAGATGTTGCATTCTCGAGTTTGAAGGTACGTGGGAACGATACCTACCTCTAATTGAATTTGGGAATAATAACAGTACGAATCGAGTATCAAAATGGCACCTTATAAAGCTTTGTATGGTCGTAAATGTCGTACGCCATTGTACTGGACTGAGCTCAGTGAAAATAAGATACACGGGGTTGACTTGATTAGAGCAAACTGAACAGAAAGTGAAAGTAATCCGTGAAAATTAGGAAGCAGCGTCAGATCGTCAAAAATCTTATGCAGACTTGAAACGTAAAGATATAGAGTTTCAGATCAGAGATTAAGTCTTCTTGAAATTTCACCATAGAAGAAAATACTCAGATTCGATCGTAATGGCAAATTGAGTCTGAGGTTTATTGGGCCGTATGAGGTTATAAAGCGTATCAGGCCGGTTTCTTACAGACTATTGTTGCCATCTGAGTTAGAAAAGATCCACAATGTATTCCATGTTTCGATGCTTCGTAGATACCGATCTGATCTTTCACATGTGATTAGTCCGTTTGAGATTATGTAACGCCTCAAAAATCTCGAAATCCCAAACTTTTTTTTTCAATTTCGATAAAAATTGTGCTTAACATTCCTAGTCAAGTGTTAATTATGTGATAGTAGGTCTTGGTTAAGGTTTGAGTTTGAACTTAGGGGTAAAGGAAATTATGGTTTAATTATTAAAAGAACCTTGTTGACAAGTAGGTTGGTTTTTAAATAAATGAAGGAAGAACTGGACACAAGAAAGCCTTGTGGTGGAGTGGCAAGTGGCGTCACATGCAAGGCAAGGAGGTAAAGGGTTCGAATCCCTCCTTGCTCAAATGAAGGATTTATTTTTGCTTAAAGGATGGACAGTGGTGGCGTTGAATGTAAACTCTGTAGGGAGTGATAAGAGGAGAAATTTAAGGAGGGGATTAAGGGGTTATCAGGGAGAAAAATTATGAGATAATGAGTGTAAAGAGATGGAGCCGAATTGGGGATTAGGCGATAGGAAATCCGACTAGAGGCTATCTATAGATGTCGCATGTGAGGTTGCCAGGCTAATCCGGAATTCTCCCTCACCTTGTTTCCAGAAAGAAATTTTTTTCTCCAAAGATCTAAAAGCCGAAAATCCCTTGTTCTTCATTCTTTTTCTTTGTGTCGATTCTCCATTCTTCCCTACTCAAAGTTTTCTTTTTTGATTCACCTCTGGTTTTAAATGATTTCTACTTTTCTTTGTGCTGAATAACCTTTTTCACCATACAAGTCTCAAGAGCCGAATATCCTCTGTGCCACCACTACTCCTTCTACTTCGATCGATTCTAGTATAAGTGTTTTGCTCTCTCAACAGTTTTGCTAGTATAGATCACTCTGTCCCTCACTTTTTCTAATCGATTTGGTAGGATTAGTATCGAATCCCAGTCTTTTGGATCTCTACCGATTTGCTCCTTAGGTGTTAAAACTTTGGTAAGCGTTCTTCACTTCGGTAAAGGTAGGCTGAAGAGGCTTTAGTAGAAAAGGGTGACATATGCTGGATACAAGTCACCCAATATGTTTTTAACGATAAAGGTTAATGCAGATCTGGGTAGCACTCATGATTAGCGATCAAGGAAAAGCTATTAAGACTTGGCGTTTCAAGTAAGGTTAAGGTGAGACTTCGGGTTTTGGTAATGTTTTCGATAGGTATATGTGAGTAATCATTGAGTGATATCGATTGTAGGTTCGTGGTAAGGGGGATCGCAGCACGCTTTATTACCAGGTGTGTACATACACTGCACACACACAACTAGATCGGCAAATCCCGAAATGCTAAAAAGTCGAAAAGTCAAAAGTTTGGCTATGATAGTCTTGCGAGTGCGTGAACACTTGTAAGGGGGGAAACCGATACGTTATTTGAGGCACCATGGGTGATTCCATGAACTTGGGTCGCATTTTGGCAAACCGAGCCAGGATGGGCTAAGTGAGCCCGATGGGCTGTTGGGCCCATAATAGGCAAAATTGGCAACTTGATGTTAAGTGATGGAAATTATATGAAAGCATGTATATGAATGTCATTTGGGCTTAACGGGTCATATGAATGTGATTTGGGCCTAATGGGCCATATGAATGAGATTTGGGCTTAATGGGCCGTATGAATGTGATTTTGGCCTAATGGGCCGTATGAATATGATTTGGGCCTAATGGGCGATATGAATATGATTTGGGCCTAATGGGCCATATGCATGTATGTAGACTTGTTTGGGCTGTGTAAGGGGTTTTGGGCCTAGTATCTGATAACTGATTAATTGACATAAAACTTAATTAATTAATTGCAACCGTGGACGAGTCATAAGGTTAAGGTGTGGTAATGGGTATATGCATGTCTAGGATTGGATCTAGGGAGAGCTTGGCACTGAAGCGGTCTTAATGACTCACCTCCTCTTTTCTGGAATCCTACCTGGTACATAGTGTCTGTTCATTTTAGCCAACGAGGACTTGTTAACGGGCCAAGGTAAGTAATAAACCTAATAAAGAGAAATTACTGAAATGCCCCTAAGGGCGAAAATGACCAAAATAACCCTATGTGTTGAAGGTAAGATTTATGGATGTTACATGTATACCTGCTGCGTTCATACGCACTCATATGATATTTTGTGTAGGTTGCACATGGATTGGGAATTATGGAACGGAGGAAGTATATGAGGATCACATGGTTGCTTGATGACAATGGACCCACCGATGGCTATTAAGCCCAATATTTGATTAGCAGCTTGCTCCAATGAAGGTAGTACCACAACCGGGCTACCATTGATGTGTATCAGATGGGTGGGTCAATATTTATATCCCCACATAATGCGTACCGGGGGATGAAGTTGGTGTGTAGCGGTTGGATTATTGGGGTGGGTTGCACAACATTGCATGTATGATATTATTGTGATATTATTGCGATGTGGGATTCAATCCAACTGAGGCTAACATGGGCTAAGGCCCAAAGGCCACTGTAATTGAATTGGGCTCAGGCCCAAAATGACTGATGATTACTTTATACTTGTTGAGGGTTGTATACACTGAGTTTTCAAAACTCACCCCCTCCTTCTAAATTTTTCAAGTGACTCTCAGTAGGCGGTTCGACGGATAGAGGGACTCAGAGGTGGCCAACTAGCATAAAAAGTTTAGACTTAGTCTTTATGTAATTTTTAATATTTTGATTTTCAATTATTTCTATTTGATTTGGGTTGTAACAAGGTCTTTCCTCTGGCTAATAATTCAAATTAGGTTTATTATTATTTTTATGTGTTGTAATTATGAGAAGTTGAACATGGATTTTCTAAACCATAGTTTTTATATACTACATTTCCGCAACTAAAGTTTTAAAGAATAAGTTTTCATAAATCATATGTTTTAAACAAGTTTTTGCGATTGAAAAGAGAGATTTTACAAAGTAATTAAGGTTTTTCATTTTAAAGAAGTGGTTCCTATGGAAACAAGGTTTTTGCTAAAACACTTCAATGTGACATGCCAAATTCGGGCATAACGTCCGGGCAGGGTTTGGGGTGTTATAGATTGAGATTAAACCTGATATGATGTATGAGGAAGAACCAATTCGTATTCTGGCTCACGAGATTAAAGAGTTACGAAGTAAGAAGATTCTGTTGGTTAAAGTATTGTGGCATAAACATGGTGTTGAGGAAGCAACATGGGAACCAGAGGATGCAATGAGAGAACGATATCCGAACCTATTCACCGGTAAGATTTTCGGGGACGAAAATCCCTAAGGGGGAAAAATTGTAACAACCCGACTTAGACCCTAATCTGAACAGTGGTTTCGAGACCACGAATCTTAGTCAAAAAGATATTTTAAAAATATTTTATGTGTTTATTTTGTGTGAATTTATATCTGTGAAATTTTCGTGATTTAATTTTATCATTTAGGTGACCAATGAAATAAAAGGGCTTAATGACGTAAAATGAAAATTTGGTGGTTATTTCTAAAAGGGACTTATTTGTTAATGGCTTTTTAAGTGAGAACCTTTATGCGGTAAATAGGCCACTTTCATGTTAGTTGGATGGTAATGGACATATATTATATAATTCCATTATTATTTCATTAAGTTTAAAATAGGAAATGAAATAAAATGTTATAATATATCATATTATAACATAATAAGAAAACCATATTCATCATTTTTATTTAAACAAAAGATAAGAACAACACGCTAGGGTTCGGCCCTCTATTTAGCTCAATCAATATTCATTTTTTGTTCAGTTTTTGATAATTTCTACGTTTTTGAGATCGTTGCTTCGAGTACTACAAAACCCATGCTTGAATTCTTTATTTTGATGAATATTTTGAGTTGTGCCATTCTTGATAGCTTGTGATTTTTTTTTGTTTGATGATGAAAAATGAAAGATATGTTTTAGATTAACATGTTTTGTATTGGAGCTTTTGATGATTTTGAGTAATTAGGACTTAATTGCAAAAATAATAATTTGAGGGACTAAAATGTGAAATTAATGAAATATATGGACTTGTATGGTAATGGGTAAGATTCGGCCAAACATGGGTATAGCAAAATTTTGCATATTTTGTGCTTTGTATAATTGGGACTAAATTGTAAAAATTGAAAATGTCAAGAGTAAAATGGTAATTTTCCCATTTATGTGTTTTTGGACTAAATTGAATGAAAATATGTTTGAATGAGCTTAAATTGAATATGTTTAGATCAAGAACCAAAGAAATTGGATTTGGGTCGTGGAAAAACGAAAGTTGTCGACTAGTCAATCCATACCGGCTTTTCGTTATCCGAGGTAAGTTTATAAGCAAATAGACGTACTTAATTTTAATTAAATGTAAGGTATAGATGCTGAATTGAAATGTATGATATTATAAATGCAATTGCCGAATATGTATAAGCTTGGTAATCATGTACGAGCATTCGTTCCGATCAAGTTACGATGTCCGAAAGCTCCGTATGAACCTTAGGAATAAGTAGGATACATATGTCATGACATAGGATTCCGATATATGTGTGCGAGTAAGACCATGGCATCGATTTGTGATTTTGATATGTGTTTACGAGTAAGACCCTGTCTGGGACAGTGGCATTGATATGTGGCTACATGTAAGACCATGTTTGGGATGTTGGCATTGTACAATTTATATGATTATCTGAGTGTCCTATCCAATTCAGAATGGTTCATTGGGCAAAGGTAAATCGTGTACAGATGTGTAAAACCGACCTAAATGGCCAGGTATGAATTAGCTTGTTGGTTACTAGTAAAAGAGTAAGTATATAGCTCGATATTTGCTACAAGTCATGTATTATGCATATGTTGAATCAATGGGAAATTGCTATGTGTATTCAGCCTTATGACTAAGTGAATTGAATATTATTGAAATGATGCCTAACTATGTGCACATATGAGACCATGTATATTCAGTCACATATCAAGCTTAGGTATAAAAAGTTTGTTGTGATATATGAGTTCAAATATTGGAGGTTATGTGAATTAGGTTTTTACAATGTTTATTGACTTGGAAAATTTAAATGTTAAAATGCTAATTTGACCACATGGATATTCGGCTAAAGTGATTTCTTTTATGAATGAAAATATATTAATAATGAAATTCATATGGTTGTGATTGAATATGGTAGTATTGATATAATTTTTTTTAGTTTAGTTGAATAGTTAATATTATTAAATTGTTTATTTGCTTATGACTTACTAAGCTGTGGTAGCTTACTCTGTGTATTATGTTACTCTGCTTTATAGATTTTGAAGTCAAGCTACAAGCTCGAGGACTGTCAGCCAAGCTCATCACACTATCTACTGTTTTGGTATCTTATTAGCTAAACTTAAATTATGGCATGTATAGGCTGGAACATATATTTTTGAAATGTTGATTTTGGTTATTTATTAAAAGCCATGAAAAATGGCTTGTTATTTATGTTTAGATTTGATTTTTATGTGTGCTTATTTATAATGTTCATGATCTTGGTTTGATATATGCGATTATGCTTGACTACGGTTTGATTTATGGTAAGTATTTTGTGTAATGAAAATGGCTTTATTTTTAGGCTTGAATTCGATTTGGGTTGAATTCTTGCTTAAGTTTTTTTGATAAATAAGCTATATGTTATGGTTGTTTAAAACCTTTGTGTTATTTTGAAAGTGTATTTGAGTATATACAGCTTGCGAAGATATTTTGTGGTTCGGCCATATGTTTATAATGGATGTTAATTATGCTAGGATTGCCATGTGTTTGTTAAGTAAAAATTATGTCATATGCTGGCAATAAATTGATGACCATTATAATTTATACTAGAACATGTGTATATGTGATATTCGGCCACATTGATTCAGTTGAAATTTTATTTATACTTTACTTATGTATAGGGTGATTATATTATGGATGATATGTATATATGTAAATATGCGTGTGGCTGTATTTTTAAACTTGAAAGTTGCTTATAAGTTTGCAAATAGGTACAAATGATCTATGATAGCCGAATAGACTAGATTAATGAGGAGTTTGATGATGATAAGAATAGGTGTGCTTAAATATTCGGCCATGACATGTTGATGAGCTTTTATATGACTTTATATGTACATATACATGGTATATTAGTTAGTTAATAATGGAAAAATGTAAGGTGATAAATGAAGTGATGGTTAAATGTATGCTAGCTTAAATTATTCGGTTGTTAAATACTAGGTGTAGCATGTATTCATAAATATATTGGCCGGTTGCTTAATATGTAATTAATGCTATGTGTAGTTTTTATTTTCAGGGTAAAATGCGCACCATGTATATATGCATTAATAGCATATTCGGCCAAGTTATAATGTATTAGATATGTATGCGTGATTACATATTAAATTATGTAATATGTTACAATTGGTTTGTTATAAGCCTAAACAGGTGTAGTTATTCATGCTTAAATGTCAGATTGAAAATATAGTGAATTTCACATGTTTTGATATTGAGTTGTCATTATGTCCGAAAATTAGTAAGTTGAGTTGGTGAAACATGTTACATATGTTATATGCTGGTTATTTATTAAACCATTGAATAATTACATATTTTAGAATGGATGTAAAGAAATATATATTAAAGTCTAATATACGGTTAATGATGTGACATATGTTATGTATATGCATAAAGTGTAAATTCAAACTGTAAAGTGAAATGCTTATTTGTTCGAGCTGTGATATGATCGATAATGTCTCGTAGCCTACTCCGGCAGCGGAACTGGCTAGGCGTGTTACACACAAAATCGAGTCAAAAAAATATGTTAATATTATTTTTCGTGTTTATTATATGTAAATTTATAACGACCCAAATTTGGGCCTAGAAGTACTGGGCCTTGGGTTTGGGTCCTTAAGGAGGTTGTATATAAGTATTTAATTGTGCAAGGAAATGACACAATTAAATGTCTGCTCGAGTGGTTAAGGGTTCTAAGAGGAGTTGAAGAAGTCCTGGGTTCAAACTTGGGGTTTAGCAAAATTTTTGGTTTTAAGTGAATAAAACCTTGAATGTTAGGTAGTAAGTCTTTTAAATAATTAAGGTTAAAATGTGACGCAAGGAAGCAAGTGGTGAAGTGGCAAGGAGGCATTAGGAGTGTGTATGTGGTCAGGGGTTCGAGTGTTGCCATTGTATTATGATGGATATTTATTTTGTTACATGGACGACTAGTATTGGTGTTGGTTTGGGACTCTAAGTTGAAGTGGTCATGGAGGAGTTATTGGAGTGATTTGTGGAGTGATAAGGGGAGAGATTTAAGTAGAAAATCGAGGAAGATTCAAATTTGGAGAGTTTGAAGCTGATTGGGAAAAGTGAATATGCAAATTCGGCTAAGAGGGTTTGGGGAGTGCATGTACGGCAATTTAAGAGTGTATGGGTGCCAAAATTGTGCTCCTCATTTGGTTAGACGTGTGTTTTTGGTGTTTTTTTCCTCTTAGTTTTTTTATTCTTTTCGGGTTTTGGTATTTGGGGTCTTCCGATTCTAGTAAGTAATATTCTACTTTCCTCTCCATCTTTCTCAACATTTTCTTTTGTTGACCAAAGTTGCCATTCTCTTCTTTTCTCATTTTTATTGTGGAAACACTTTCTATTGGTCGAATGCTCATTTGAGTTTTCTTTCCTTCCTTTTTTGGTTTTGGTCTATTAAAGCTGATCTTGTCTTTTCTCTTGCTCTCTGACTTGTTGTAATCGAGTGCTCTTTGTTTCTTCTTTGGTCGAACCGTGTTAGGGCATAAATAGCGTCCTTCTCTTTCTCTCATATTCGCTTCTACTCGTTTCTGTGCATAACTGTTCCTTGCGGTGGGACTATCGAATCTCTTGTGTGCTGGTAAGTTTTCCAAACTGAATCATGTGGTTGTTCTTTTGAAGTTGTGGTTTGTGTTCACCTTAGGCCGAATGGTGTTTTTCTTCTGGTTAAAAGAAGAAGCCTTTTGTTTAACACTCTCTTTTGTACGTTTATGCATAGGGATTGAATCTCTTTAGCAAAGGGTGGAGCCGATTGTTCTTCTTTTCAAGTGACTACTCTTTTATTGGTAAGTGTTAAGGATTTAGATGTATTTTCATGGGTTTGCAAAACCTTATTAATCGATTAACTATTTTGTGAAGGATCAAGTTTGGGAAGGATGCGTGGTTGGAACAAGGAGGGGCTACGGTTGTTGTTTGGTGAGTAATGTTTTGGTTAAGGTTATATTCAATGCAAATATGGTTTGGATTAACAAGGATGTTAGATTAATGGAAGGTTATGGTTAATTGTAGGTAGATTGCGCGTGGGTTAATCTACTTCTTGTTTAACAGGTGTGTACCCACACTAACAAATCGTAGAACGGCAAAAAGCCGAAATGCCGAAATGCCGAAAAGTCAAAAGTACAGCGACAGTTGCCATACGATCGTGTGAATGCATGTGTGGAAAACTTGAAACGATAGTAGAGGCCGCATTGAGCGATCTCATGGGACTAGGCTAATTTTGGGCCGAAATGGGTCCTGTGGGCCCAATGGGCTATGGGCCCCACTTGGGTTTTGTCATGGAAATGTGGAAATATTGGACCGAGCTGTGTTGTTCACATGGCTAAGGTCGATTTTGGGCTTAGCGGGCCATTTGAGCATGTGGGCCCCACTTGGGCTACGTAATGGGCTTTAGGCCCAATTGTATGTTTTGATTGGAAAAGGTTGCACAAGTCACGCTTGACGATTGTGAACCTACTGATGGGTTAGTAAGTGTACTTAGACATCGATTTACAAAATGACCGTTATGCCTCCAAAGGGAAAAATGACTAAAATGCCCCTATGTGTTATATGATTGTTATTGTATGCTATTTATAATATGTTCGCATTCATGTGATATTATGCTGCATAGGGGACGAGATCATTATTTGGAGGAAGTATATAATTTGTTAAGGTCGCATGGTCGCTTGACGACTATGGACGCACTGATGGCTTTAAGTCGATTATGTGACTGGTAGTTGTGCTACAATATTGGTTAGTCCCACAACCGGTGCTATAATAGGAGTGTAGGGATGGGTGGGTCGATTAAATCCCCACAGGAGTGTAAGGTTGGACGGGATACGGAATGCAGGGTTGGCTGGGTATTTGTGCATTGTATGATCTGATTCTGATTGTGACATGGGCTCAGGCCCAACCAAGGCTACTATGGGCTAAGGCCCAAGTGCCACCGTTATTGTAATGGGCTTAGGCCCAATTTGATGTGATGCATGCTTTGTGATCGATGAGGGTTGTACACACTGAGTTTTCGTAAACTCACCTCCACTTTTAAATTTCTTTCAGGTAATCCTCAGTAGGCGGTTCAACATAAAGGAGGACTCGGAGGTGGCCACACTAAGAATGGCATTAATTATTTGTATTTTCTTTTATATTACTTAAATTATTTTCTCTTTGGGTTTTTGATGTAATAAGGTCATTTCTCTAATTTTCTAGTTTTAATTTGGGTGTTTTAACTATTACGATTTATTTCTGTTAAAAGTAGAGTGCAGTTTTCCAAAATGATATCTGTAACACCCCGAATTTGGGCCTAGAAGTATTGGGCCTTGAGTGGGGGTCCGTAAGGAGGTTGTATATAGGTGTTTAATTGTGCAATGAAATGAAACAATTAAATGTTTGCTTTAGTGGTTAATGGCTTTTAGAAGTGTTGGAGAAATCTTGGGTTCAAACTTGGGCTTTAGCAAAAATTTTGGTATTAAGTGAAAAAAACCTGGATGCTTGGATGAGGGCCTTTTAAATTATTGTGGTAAATAAATGACACAAGGAAGCATGTAGTCTAGTGGTTGTGGCGTCATTAAGGTTGTATGGGAGCCTAGGTTCAAGTCTTGGCTCTTGCAATTTATTTTGTTTTTTTTAAGGGAACCTAGACTTTCGCCTTTAGACCTTATAATTAATTGGGGATAAAATATGACACAAAAAGCCTTGTGGCTTAGTGGCAAGAAGCGTGTGGAGCATCTGAGGGGAGGCATGGGTTCAAATCCCATGGCAAGCAAGGAGCATTTATTTTGTTAACAGGGGGCGGCAAGAGTTGGTGTTGAATTTAAACTCTAATGTTGGAGGGATCCCACATCGGGAAGCTAACATAAGAGTGGATACAAAGCTGGCTTTAAATAGAGGGAACCATGAGGAGAGTAAAGGTACCTTTCTTGGCTGATCCCTTTCACTTTATGGCGTGCTCGTTTGGGTTGGGCGTCGGCTAAGAGTGCTCGGAGCGTGGATTAACTCCAGTCTCCTATCAGGTGTGTATTTCTCACTACTTTAGCTGTAGGATGGCTACTTCAGGCGGCGATGGGCCGAAAGGGGCCATGTGGGCCTAATGGGCCTACCGGCCCAATTGGATAAGTTGTTTGATTGTGTAGTAAATATTAGACTAGGCTAGGTGAATCTCATATCTGTGGCTAGATTTGGGCTAAAAGGGCCACACGAGCGTGTGGGCCCATTTGGGCCGAGCATAGGCTTTAGGCCCATTCGTATTGTTATCCCTGTTTAGAATACTTTAGTTTACTAAAATTGCCGAAATACCCTTAGTTTGTAAAAATACTGAAATACCCTCGATTTGTAAAATTACTGAAATACCTTCGACTTGTAAAATTACCAAAGTACCCCCGATTTATAGAATTATCGTTTTACCCCCGATTTACATAATTACTGTTTTACCCCCGATTTACATAATTATCGTTTTACCCTCGACTTACAGAATTACCATTTTACCCTCGATTTATAGAATTATCGTTTTACCCTCGATTTATAGAATTACTGTTTTACCCTTGATTTACAGAGTTACTGTTTTACCCTCGATTTACAAAATTACTAAAATACCATTGGTTTGTAAAATTACAAAAATACCCCTAGTTTGTAAAATTACCAAAATACGCTTGGTTTGTGAAATTACCGAAATACCCTCAATTTGTAAAATTACCAAAATACCCCTTATTTACAAAGTTACAGAAATACCCTTGACTTTCTAAAAATTATAGAAATACCATTGGTTTACAAAATTACTGAAATACCCTTGGTTTGTAGATTTACCAAAACACCCTTGTAGGATGAAATAACTAAAATACCCCTATTAGGTAAAAAGACCGTAAAGCCCCTGTAGGGTAAAGTGACCATAAAGCCCCTGTAGGGTAAAGTGACCGTAATACCCCTGTATGGTAAAATGACGAATATGCCCTTATGTTCCGTATGACTGATTTGCTTAGGATTTACATATATTGATATTGGATTAGTTAAGTTTGGGTGACAACTGGTGGTTATCGTAGGCGATTGATTTTGGAAACTTTTCAACTTCAACCCGTAACAGGTGTGTACTAACCCTCGTAATAGCTTAGATTAATATTTGCTGAGAAGCCGAAATGCTAAAATATCGGTATTTCGAGAACTTGTAATGTTGCATTTGGGTATAGATGCGATAAATACGATAAGATCGGTGTTTGGATCGATGGAACAGGTAAGAACTCAATTTTGTGCACGATGGTAAGTTGGGCCTCAATGGGCTGAAATTGGGCCCAATGGGCTTTCGGACCCATTTGGGTAGAATTGATAGAAAATGGAATTTGGAAAAGTTGCACGTTAACACGGTTAGTATTGTTGTAAAATTTGGGTTAAGTAGGCTAAATCAGCATTCGTAGCGCCCATTAGGGGTTTGGGCCCAAAAGCCCGAATTTGATAAAGTGGGTTAAAGATCATTGTTTAAACACTCGGAAATATTGATAATTGTAATGAACATGGAAAACCCTGATATTTGGTAAAATTACAACAATACCCTTATAATGTGAAAAATGACTGTTGTGCCCTTGTGGGCAAGTGACTGACTTGGACTGTGTGGTTGACGGATTTGATTGTGAATATATGTTGGTGATATGAATGACTTGACTGTGATTGTTTAATTCAAATATGGGCATGACATTCTGCATACATGACATGTTGCATTCGGTTGGGTTTTTATACGGATGGAGGAAGTGCAAAAGGGCTTATGCCCCAGTTTACCGAAAAGGGCATATGCCCCAGTTTATTGAAAAGGGCTTATGCCCTAGTTTACCGAAAAGGGCTTATGCCCTAGTTTATTGAAAAGGGCTTATGCCCCAGCTTACCGAAAAGGGTTTTGCCCCAGTTATTAAAGAGGCTAGGCCTCCTGATATATGATAAAGCAGCTATGCTGCCAGTGGTGTGTTGGTTGGGTGGGTTGAGTTATTCCCCACATGGTGTGTTGGTTAGTACAGGTGGAGAGTAGCGGATGGTGGGTTGAGTAGTCTCCCCAAATGGGCTTGCATAAATTCATTGGTATTTCATGTGATATTGAAATGGGCTTGCTTACATCCATTGACATTACATGTGATATTGAAATGGGCCTATGGGCCATACGGTTTACAGTAAAGGCTTCGCCCAGTGAAATGATTTATGAAAAGGCTTTGGCCCAGTGATATGATTTATGAAAAGGCTTCAGCCTAGTAATCGTTAAACGAAAGGCTTCGGCCCAGTATATGTCAAGACTAAATAGGGCTTTGACCCAGATTGTACTGATACTGTGTTTTCACTGTTTGTTTGTTATTGGGATTACACACTGAGTTTTCGTAAACTCACCCCATTTCTAACTGTACAGGTAATCCCTAAGCTTAGATGGTTTGGAGCTGCGAGGGACTCGGAGATGGCCACACTACTGTTTCTGTTTCTTTTACTTGCAATAAGTAGCCGATTTATTTCTTTATAAGTTTTATCTTATTAATATTATTGGTTGGTTTTGGGTTGTAATAAGGCCATTTTAATTATTTTTCTGGGATTATTTTATTTTTAATAACTTTAATCTGTTTGTTAATAAATGGGCTAGACTTAGGTCGTGTTTTCAAAATGATAATTGTTTTCAAAATAACACCACGCCACGATTATCCGATTTATCAAAGATTTCAACTTAAATAAATTACAACTCGATTTAACCAAGTGTGGCAATGGTTGTGGGCATGTCTAGGATTGGATCCATTAGAAGAGCTTGGTACTTAAGCAGCCTTCATGGCTCACCTCCTCTGATACGGATTCCTACCTGGTGCCCAACTCCCACTCACTTTGTTAGCTTAAAAAAAGTCAGTTTTTAAAGCACTAAAACGAAACATGGGTTTTGAACTTCAATGTGGCACATCAGATTCGGCCATAACGTCTGGGCTGGGTTTGGGGTGTTACAATATCTGTTTTCACAAACATCACGTTTTCACAACATTGTTGAAATGCTTCCGTAAAAAACATGTTTTAAAAGTAAGACTGGTTTAAAATGGTTGATAAATAATTAAGTCGACTTTAGAATTAAACAAAGGGGCTTTTCTCATTCAAGCAAGATTTAATAATAAGACAAAGTTTTTCGAAAAAGCATTTTAATGTGACACGCCAGATTCAGTCATAACATCTAGGCTGGGTTTGGGGTTTTACAGAATTAGTATGTGTGAAAATTTCGTATGAAAATTTAATCATTTGTGTGCTCAATTTGATAAAAGGACCTAATCGCGTAAAATGTAAAAGTGGCCTTCTCTTCGTTAAAGTGCTTAATTGCTATTTCATTGTAAATGAGAGGTCCTTATGTTGTTAATATGCCATTTATATGGAGATTGGACATTTATGACCTTAATGTTAATGTCTTAAATGTTTATAATGCAAGGGTAAAATGGTAATTGATGAATTAATATATGATTAATAAAACAAAATGCATGAAATTAGCCATTTTGTTCATCATAGTGCCCAAAATATCAATAAAAAAAAAGAAAATGGATTCCTAGGGTTCAGCCTTGAATTTTCTTTGATTAAGGTATGAGTTTTGTTCTGTTTTTGATAATTTTTACGTTTTTGTGATCATTTCTTTGTGTTTACTAAGCCCATGCCTCAATTTTTGATTTTGATGATGGTTTTGAAATATTCCATTGATGAAATTGTGAGCTTTATGAAGTTAGATGATAGAAAATGAAAGATATGTGTTAGATTAATATGTTTTGTCTTTGAATTTTTAATGAATTTGAGTAATTTGGGCTAAATTGTAAAAATGAGATTTTAAGGGACTAAAATGTGAAATAAATGAAATATATGGGTTTATATGAACACCATGTATATTTGGCTAAGCAAGTGTGTATGGAAGTTTGGTGTATTTTGTGATTTTATGAATTAGGGACTAAAATGTCAAAATATGGAAATGTGATGGCTAATTTGTAAAATGCCCTTAATTTGCATATATGGATTGATTTGATTGAATTTGTGATTGAATAAGGCAAATTTGAATTTATATAGATCAAAAACAAAAGAGAACGGCATTAGATCAAGGAAAGTCAAAAGTCTTTAAGTAATTGACTCTGTTCATTCAAATTCGTACGATGTAAGTTTATATATAAATAAATATGTTTGTAATATTTTATTTATGCTTATATGCTATTGAACATTGATGAATGGCTTATTGAATTAAATATGTGATATCCGGGAGAATATCAACAAAGTTCCAATGTCTGAAAAGCCCTGTACGAACCATAGGAATAGTTAGGATACATATGTCATGACATAGGATCCGATATGTGTTTTCCTGTAAGACCACGTCATCGACTTATGATTTACGTGTAAGATCATGTCTAGGACATCGGCATCGTACTTGATTTCTTGTAAGATCATGTCTGGGACGTTGGCATTGTATGAGCTTTTTGAGTTATCCGTACATTCTTATGATTCCAAACGGTTCAACGGGCATTTCGAGAAAAGAGTGAATATATGTAATGTGTAACCGAATCAGGTACATTTGAAATGTATACTATGTATGAGAACAAAAGGTAAGTACATGTGCAAGTGATGATATATGATATAAGTATGAGAAAATATAGTGTATGAGCAAATGAATTGGGATTATGTGAATTGTATATAAACTATGTATGCCATTAATTACATAATGGTTTGGTTTATAATTGTGTTATATGATAAGTTTATTTGTATATGCCTTACTAAGCTATT
Source organism: Gossypium hirsutum (assembly GCF_007990345.1). Taxonomy (NCBI): domain Eukaryota; kingdom Viridiplantae; phylum Streptophyta; class Magnoliopsida; order Malvales; family Malvaceae; genus Gossypium; species Gossypium hirsutum. The sequence goes on along the minus strand of NC_053425.1, from coordinate 53,387,062 downwards.
AAAAGCTTACTTTGTATGTCTTTCAACTATTTTATAGATATTGTAGCTACCGGGAGCTCGAGGATCGTTGAGGATCATCACCACACTATTGAACTTTTTTTTGGTACCTTTTGAAAATGTGAATATTAAAGTATGGCATGTATAGGCTAGAACTACTTTGATTATGTTTTGTGATGTATATATTTAGCCATGTGATATGGCTTGGATTTGGTTGTGATTATGATTTGATTTTGATATATGAAATGTGATGCAATATGATCAATATGATGTGTTTATGAATGGCCAAGAGATTTGTTAAGTTTTTGGCTTAAGGAATGACATGATTTGGTATGTGTTACAAGCATGAAATTGTTGTTAATGAAATGGTGTGAATGTTAAAGATTTTGGTTGAGAATTGGATGAAAATTTGGTATAAAATTGTGGATTTGATGCTTATAAGGAGGACCCAAAATGGGTGGCAAATTGGCCTTGTAAATGGCCTATTTTTGTCCACACGGGCAGAGACACGGGCGTGTGTATCATCCGTGTTGCTCGAGGGCCATTTTGAAATGAGCTCGGGCAGACCACGCGATCGCACACACTGGCGTGTTCCAGGTCGTATGGCCAAGTCAGTTTCGACCATAGGCTTGACACACCGGTGTGTGGTTAGCTATGTGTCTAAGTCAGTAGCCTCCTTAATTTTCACACGGCCAGGCACAATGGCGTGTCTGGTGGCTGTGTGGACAAGTCAGTGTGTATGCCCTATTTTGACACGGCCTAGACACATGGGCGTGTCTAACTTTGTATGTGCTCGGTTTAGTCTCGACCCCTTTCAAAGCATGTTTAAGGTCTTGATGACCTATATAAGGGACACTATGATAATGTTTGATTATGATTGTGGATAATGTTTATAAATTATTTGTAAAATGTTTCGATTTGTCCAGTAACGCCTTTAACCCAAGTCCGGCGATGGATACAGGTTAGGGGTGTTACAATGACATTCTAATCTATTCCTGAGAAAAATATGAGCATTCTGAACATTTGAGAATTGTATTAAAAACATTGAGAGATAAGTAACTATTTGCTAAATTTAGCAAATGTGAGTTTTGGCTCCGGGAAGTTGGATTTTGGGGACTTATTGTTTTAGCAGAAGGCATACAAGCTGATCTGAGTAAGATTTTAGCAGTTGTTGACTGGAAACCAGCAAGAAACATATAAGAAGTTTTTTGGGATTAGCTGGCTACTATTAGCATTTTGTAAAAGGGATTTCAATGATTGTTACACTGATGACTCGATTGCTACAGAAAGATGTGAAGTTTGAATGGTCCGAGAAATGCCAATAGAGTTTTGAACAGTTGAAAGCACTGTTAACTGAAGCACCACTTCTAGTTCAACCTGAGTTGGGTAAAAAGTTTGTGATTTTCAATGATGCGTCATTGAACAGTTTGGGATGTGTTTTGATGCAGGAAGGCAAAGTGATAGCTTATGCTTCCAGACAGTTAAAACCACATGAAAGGAATTGTCCAACGCATGAATTAGAGTTGGCTGCTGTTGTTTCCGTATTGAAAATTTGGCCAGATCATTTATTCGGTGAATAGTGTCACATTTTTACTAACCGCAAGAGTTTGAAGTAACTAACTTCCCAAAAAGATTTGAATTTGCGACAATGAAGATGGCTTAAATTGCTGAAAGGCTATGAATTAGTAATTGATTATCATCCCGGGAAAGCAAATGTAGTCGTGGATGCTCTAAGTAGAAAATCATTGTTTTCTTTGTGGCCGATGAACACATAATTAACTTTGCCTGATGATGGTTTGATTTTAGCTGAGTTAAAAGCTAAATCGGTATTTTTTCAACAAATTTTAGAGGCTTAGAAATGTGACAATGAATTACAAGCTAAAAGAGTACAATATGAATTGACTACTGATTTAGAGTATCAGATTTGATCCGATGATTGTTTGCTATTCTGAGGTAGAATTTGTGTACTGAGAAATTTCAAGCTTTATTCAGAAAGTTCTACACGAAGCACACAGTATTTGTTTATATGTTCATCTAGGAAGTACTAAGATGAACAATGATTTGGAACAGTTGTATTGGTGGTCAGGTATGAAACGAGACATTTCAAAATTTGTGTCGAGATGATTGGTTTGTCAACAAGTTAAAGTCAAACATCAAGTGCCTTCGGGACTGTTACAGCCAGTGATGATACCAGAATGGAAATAGGATAAAGTTACAACGGATTTCGTCCGGGGGTTACCCCTATCTCCGAAAAAGAAAGATGTTATATGGGTTGTGGTTGATCGATTAGTGAAATCTGCACATTTCATTCGGTACATATAGATTTTTCACTAGAGAGTTTAGCTGAATTGTACATCTCTAAGATTGTTAGATTACACGGGGAGCCAGTTTCTATTATTTCGGATAGAGATTCGAGGTTTACGTCACGATTTTGGAAGAAATTACAAGAAGCTTTGGATACATAGTTGCACTTTAGTACTACATTTCATCTTCAAACTGACGGTCAGTCTAAGAGAGTAATTCAGATTCTCGAAGATATGCTTCATTATTCTGTTTTAGAGTTTGATGGCAATTGGGAAAAGTATTTACCGTTGGTTAAATTTGCGTATAATAATAGTTTTCAATCGAGTATAAAGATGGCAGTGTATGAAGCTTTATATGGTCATAAATGCTAAATTCCATTGTATTGGACCGAGCTTAGTGAGAAAAAGATTCACGGGGTTGATTTGATTAGAGAGCCTGAAGATAAAGTGAATGTAATTCGTGACAGTTTGAATGCAGCTTTAGACCAGAAAAAATCATATGCGAATTTGAGACATAGAGACATTAAATTTCAAATCAGCAACAGAGTGTTTCTAAAAGTATCTCCGTGGAGGAAGATTCTTCGTTTTGGTTGCAAAGGAAAATTAATTTTGCGGTTTATTAGACCGTATGAGATTATTGAGAAAATAGGGTTAGAGTCATATCGGCTAGCTTTACCGTCAAATTATAAAAGATCCATAATATGTCTCATGTGTTGATGTTATGACAGTATCGATTAGATCCATCACATATCATTTCTCTGGCAAAGATTGAAATTCAGCTTGATATGTCGTATAGCGAAGAACCGATCAAAATTCTGGCTCGAGAGATTAAAGAGTTGATAAATAAAAGCATAGCTTTCGTGAAAGTTCTATGGCAACGTCACAGTGTTGAGGAGGCTACGTGGGAACCTAAGGAAGCTATGAGAAAGTAGTACCCTAACCTATTTTCTGGTAAGATTTTCGGGGACGAAAATTCCTAAAGGGGGAGAGTTGTAACAGCCCGTTTTCAGTCAGATCAAAACAATGGTTTCGGGACCACAAATCTAAGGTTGAAATATTTATTTTATTATTATTTTGAGGTCTACAACATGATTGTATGATTGTATGAAAATTTCGTTAAGAAATTTTATCATTTGAATGTTCAATTCGATAAAAAGGACTAAATCGCGTAAAGTGTAAAAGTTGAGTTTCATTAGCTAAAGGTGTCTAATAGATATGGAACCTTAAAGTGGAGGTCCTTAAGTGACAATTAGACCATTTTTGTGGTTAGTGGATATTCATGACAAGGTTTGTTTGAAATTTTGAATGTTTTTAAAGGTTAAAAAGGTAAATGAGTAATTAAGAGTAAATTAAATAAAATAAACATTTCTTCATCTTCATCCATTTCCCACCACCAAAATTAAAGAACAAAAGACACCATTTTAAGGCTTAAGCATTTGGCATGGTTTTTCTTAGCATGTAAGTGATTTTTCACTCAATTTTTAATGATTTCTATGTTTTTGGAGTCATTGTAGATTAATCTAGCTAGCCCAGAGACTAATTTGCAAAATTGTTATAGGTTTAGGGTTTTACCATTGATGAATATGTGTGTATTTTGATGTTTGATGATAGAAAATAAATGGTTGTTGTTAGATAAACAACATTTGTTAAGTGATTTTTGATAAAATTGTCAATTAGGGATTAAATTGAGTAATGTGAAAATTATGTGGTAAATGTGTGAAATAAATAGGATATATGGCTTGCTAGGGACTTAATTGATATTCGATTAGCATGGTATAAGTTGAATTGCATGAATTTGCATTTTTATGAGCTATGGGCTAAATTGTAAATATTTTGAAATATTAAAGGTAAAAGTGTAATTTTGTCATAATATAAAATTTGGATTCATTTTAATAGAATGACAATTAAATAAGTTAAATTTAATTATATATAGATCTAGAAAAGAGAAGTTTAGAATTAGATCGCGGAAAAAATAAGATAGTTGATTGATAGCTCGTTTCTCTCCGTATAAATTCGAGGTAAGTTAGCATGTTAATAAGCATTAATATAATTGTGTTTTAAATGCTTTATGATTGTGTTGTTGATGAGTAAAACCTTACGGAAATGTTCGATGAAAATTAGGCAATGTTTAAGTCCCGGTTGAGCCTGAGGAATAGATAGGATACAAATGACATGTCATTAAGGGTTATTGTGTTCGGGTGCTGGTCCGTAGATTCTACCGGTGGCTGAGTTATTCGGCACGGTTTGTGGACCCCCATCAGCTTGTGGGAGCAGCACCGTGTATGATACGAACTCGGTTGTAGATGTTACGAGTCATATTAGTTTGCCCGATCGTGAAATGGTAAGGTTATGTTCGTTTCAAGTTAAATGGAAAAGTTAGAATATTTGGACTCAAACAAGGTTCAAAATAAGATGGCTAAATACAGAAATGGATAGTTTGCAAAGGGCCGAGAATGAACCAGCAATATTGGAATAGTTGACCCAAATTTTTTGGGTTAGGAAAAATCAGTAAAAACCTTGATCTGCTAGCAAAAAGTGATAGGAACAAAAGGTATATGAACACCACACCAAAGGTGATAAGTTCGGTCTAGAAAAAGGGAAAAAATGATGCCACAAGACAACTTGATAAGTCAATTCAGACCCGAAAAGAACTATGAGAATTGGATATCTCACAAGTTTCAATTTAAACATAAATTTAGCAAAAAAATTGTTCAAACGAGCTGATTACAAAGTATTTATAATGCTAACTAATGCCTAGCCGAATAGTCACTTGGATTCAGCTTAAATGAGTTGATTTAATGAGCTTGAATCCCTAGGCAGCAAGAATTCATTCTTGAGAAGCCAAAGAGTTTAGAATAAGCTTTAAATTCTCCCTTAGGCAACCGAATAGACACCAGCAATATTGATGACATTTTTGGGCACACAAACAGACCATGGTGTGAACATTAAGAGGCAGTCGGTTATGGAATGTTAAAAAGATTCATGAACTGAATGGCCATGTGTGAACACTCCTTTTTCCATTGCTATTCTTGAACAGCTCCTTGGAGAAGAGGAATAGGTTCGAATTAAATGGTGCATAATGCTCACTTTAAATGTTTTCCAAGTACATAACTGACATAACTGATTCCAGCTGAATAGTCACCTATAAGCATTAATTACTATTCAGCCAAAAACAACTTAATAAGCTTAATTAATAGACTTAATTAATAAACACATTAAACACTTAACTAACTTAATTAATAAACTTAAAAACACTTTAACAGAAATTTATTCCAGTAACTCAATTATTAACTAAGATGAGTTTAATTAAAAATAAAGTTCAGCATGCAATAAATTGCAAGGGACGCCTATTGAGCTGGTCCAAGCATAATCAATGGATTCAGCTACTTGCTCTCCCCAAACTCAATCAACACAGCTGACTAACGCATCTTTGAACCTCTTAGCACAAGACTGAGTTATAGGTCCTTGTGGTAGCTCAACAAGTTCAATGGTAACTTCCCTAGCTAGGGTCGCATCATCCCCCCCTCTTCGAGGCGATTTGTCCCCAAATCATCGCCCACATCAAAAAGGGATAAATTAGCAATGTTAATAGTAGCACTAACCCCATACTCACCAGGTAAGTCTAACTTATGGGCATTATCATTAATCCATTCCAAGATTGCAAAAGGACTGTCTCCCCTTGGCAAAAGTTTGGATCGTCTTTGAGCTGGAAATCTCTCCTTACGCATGTGAATCCAAACCCAGTCACCGGGCTCAAACATCACTCATTTACGTCCCTTGTTGACTTTTTGAGCATATTGCTCGGCAAGGTTCAATATTATCCCTAAATTGCTGATGCAATTGTTTCACAAATTCTGCCTTTTTCTTTCCATCTATATGCACCAACTGATTAGAGGGTAAAGGCAACAAATCCAATGAAGTTAAGGGATTAAAACCATACACTACCTCAAATGGTGAATACTTAGTAGCCGAGTGTACTGATAGATTGTATGTGAATTTAATATGGGGTAGACACTCCTCCCAAGTCTTTAGATTCTTTCGAAAAATTGCCCGCAGTAATGTTGACAAAACCCAATTAATGACCTCCATTTGACCGTAGGTTTGGGGATGGGTCATTGTTGAAAATATTAGCTTGGTGCCAAGCTTGACCCATAAGGTCCTCCAAAAATAGCTGAGGAACTTGGTATCTCGGTAAGAAATGATAGTCCTCAGAACCCCATGCAGCCGCACAATCTCCTTAAAAAACAGATTAGCAACATTTAAGGCATCATCAGATTTATTACATGAAATAAAATGAGCCATTTTTGAAAATCTATCGACTAAAACAAACACAGAGTCTTTACCATTCTTTGTCCTAGGAAGCCCTAGAACGAAATCCATAGAAATATCCATCCATGGTGCTTCCGGAATCGGCAACAGAGTATAAAGTCCATGTGGCTGAATCCTTGATTTCAGCTTTTTGCAAGCAATACAGAGCTAGCGCACTTTAGCCATGTCTCGTTTCATCTTTGGCCAATAGAAGTGTTCTTGAAGTACAGCTAAAGTCTTGGATATGTCGAAGTGACCCATTAAACCCCTGCTATGCACTTCCTAAACCAACATGTCTCTAATTGATCCTTGGGCTATGCACAACTTGTTTTCTCGGAAAAGGAATCCATCTTGCCAAAAATACCTATCATACGCACCTTGCACACGTAGCTTGTAAATTTCTCCAAAATCAGAATCATCATCATATAAATCCTTCAAATAAGCAAATCCAAGCAATTTAACATCCAAACAGTTTATAAAAGCATACCTACGTGAAAGTGCATCCTCAATGATATTTTCCTTACCTTGCTTATGTTTAATCACATAAGAAAAGGATTCTAAGAATTCGAACCATTTGGCGTATCATTTTTTTAGCTTGGTTTGCCCTCTCAACTACTTCAAGGCCTCATGGTCCGTGTGTATAATGAACTCCTTTGGCCAAAGGTAATACTGCCATGTCTCTTATGCACGAATCAACGCGTACATTTCCTTGTCATAGGTAGGGTAGTTGAGTGTAGCCCTGTTAAGTTTCTCACTGAAATAAGCCACCGGACACCCATCTTGTGTTAAAATTGTACCTATACCTATACCAGAGGCATCACATTCCACCTCAAAAGTTTTGTTAAAATCCAGTAAACACAAAAGTGGAGCATTAGTTAAACAATATTTGATTTTAATAAAAGCAGATTCTTGTTCATCAAACCAAATGAAAGGAGAATTTTTTTTGATAATACCAGTTAATGGGAAGCCAGAGTGCTAAAGTTGGGCACAAACCTCCAATAAAAGCTTGCAAGGCCATGAAAACTTCTAACTTGGCTGATGTTGATCGGGAGTGGCCATTCTTGTATCACCTTAATCTTGTCATGATCCACCTTGTGGCCACTCGCACTTACAACAAAACCTAAAAAAATAACTTTGTCAGTACAAAAGCTACATTACTTAAGGTTTACATACAAGACTTCATTTTGCAAAACCTTCAAAACAGCACGCAGATGTTCAAGATGATCAGATAAGGATTTACTATAAATTAAAATATTGTAAAAATAAACTACACAAAAACGACTAATGAAAGACCTCAAAACATCGTTCATAAACCTCATGAAATTTCTCAGGGTATTGGTGAGGCCGAATGGCATCACTAGCCACTCGTACAAATCGTATTTGGTCTTGAATGCGGTTTTCCACTTGTCCCACTCCTGTATGCGAATTTGAAGATAGTCACTTTTCAGATTGATCTTAGAGAACAATTTAACACCATTAAGCTCATCTAACATATCATCGAGTCTAGGGATGGGATGACGGTATTTGATAGTAATCTTTTTGATGGCTCGGCAATCTATGGAAATCTTCCACGAACCATCCTTTTTAGGCACCAACAAAACGGGTACCATGAATGGACTTAGGCTTTCCCATATACAACCTTTCTCCATTAACTCTGCTACTTGTCATTGCAACTCCTTAGTTTCCTCAGGGTTGCTTCGGTAAGTTGCTCAATTCGTAATTGTGGCCCTAGGAACAAAGTTTATTTGGTGTTTGATTCCTCAGAGAGGAGGCAACCAACTAGGCACTTCTTTCGAGAAAACATCCTCATATTCCTGAAGTAACAAAATAATAGAAGGCAAAGAATTATCATGTTCATTAGCATCAAATAAACATTCCTTGTACCTAAGTACAAGCACGGGCTGGCGCATTAACAAAGACTTTCTTATTTCTCTTTTCCTCGCAAATACGCTTATGTTATCACTCTCATTTTCTTTTTGACTTCCTTTTGCCTCACGTGCTTTTACCTCAACTCTCTCATGTTTTCCTTTCTATTTTTTGTTTTTCTTTTCTTTCTCTTTTTCAATTTTTTTCTTGTACTTTTTCTTTTCCCTTTTCTACAAATTCTTTCAATTTCAATTAATCTTGGTACACTTGTTTTGGGATAAGTAGGGCTGAGGTTACATTTTTGCCTAGGTGTTTAAACGTATAATGATCTGTGCAACTTTCATGGATCATGTATCTATCGAACTTCCATGAACACCCCAAAAGGAGATGTCCCGCATGCATGGGAACTACATCGCACACCACCTCGTCTTGGTACTTCCCAATGGAAAACTCTACTACCGCTTGCTTCATCACTTTAAGTTCACCTCCATCATTCAACCATTGCAACTTATATGGAGTTGGGTGTTTGGTCATGGACAAACCGAGTTCCACCAGCATGCTACTTGCAACGTTAGTCCAGCTTCCGCTGTCGATGATCATACTACACACTTTACTTTGGATGTGGCATCGAATGTGGAAAATATTCTCCCTTTGTTGTTCATTTTCATCACTTTGAATGTTGAGACTTCACTTCACCACAAGGATTTCACCTTCAACCGATAACTCTAAATCTTCTTCTTCATCAGATGGCATTTCGGATGTAAATCTCGAAATAGGGCTAAATAGAATAGTGGTTGCGAAACCATGAATCTGAGGTAAAAAAAATTATTCCAATTAATTTTTAAGGTTTATTCATTGATTGAATAATTATGTGAAAATTTCGTGAAGAAATTTTATGTATAAGTGCCTAATTTGATAATTAGGACTAAATTGTAAAATTAACAAAATGTGTGTTCTAGATAATAAAGAGGATTTAATTGAAATGGTTCTTAAAGTGGAGGCCCTTATTTAGACTTAGACCATTATATTTAGGTTTGGACAAAAATAGGCAAAATAGGACAAATTTGAACAAAAAGCCTTTAAGGGCATTTTGGTTATTTACTAATTAAAAGAATTAAAAAGGGAAAATAAAGCCAAAATTGGTCCATCTTCTTTATGGAGGCCGAATGTAGCATGGGGGAAGACATGGTTAGGGTTTCCAAGCTTTCCAAGCTCAATAGTAAGTCCGTTCTAGCCTCGTTTTTAATGTTCTTTACGTTTTTGGAGTCCTAGTAACTTGATTTAGCTTATTCTAGCAATAATTCATGCTAGGGTTCATATTTGGAAAAATACCCATAGGTTAAATGTGTTTATTTTTATGTTTTATGGTAGAATATGAAACTTGAAATTATTTTAAAAAACTTTTGCTAAGCAATTTTAAGTGAAAACGAGTAAAATGACATAATCGGTAAAATACCTAATGTTCATAAGTACATGATAAAGTGGGAATTTGATGTTGCCATAGAAGGAAAAAATGTTCAGCGTGTCATAAAACATAAGAAAAATGGATAAAATTTAATTTCTGAGCCTAGGGGCAAAATCATAATTCTGCAAAGGTTTAGGGGCAAAATTGTAATTTTGCAAAAGTTTGAGTTAGTGAATATTTTGAATAGTACATTAATTAAATAAGTGAAATATGATGTTTTAGATCCTGGAAAATGAGATTTGGACCTAGAACGGGAGAAAAATTGAAAATTGGGAAAGTTGGTAAAATGGTTATTTTGGTATCGAGTTAAGTTCATATGTTTAATAAGCATTTAATTATGGATATTTGAATGATAAATTGATATTTTGGCCATAAATACTTTAGTATTGAGTTTCAGATATAATGATTAATGTTCGATAATAATTCGATATTTGAAAGAGAACTTGTATAATTTATATGTAAGACCATATTTTGTATTATGGCTTTGTATGATAACAAGAAAGTATTGACTAGCATAGTTTGATGAGAATAAGTTAAGTTGATGATATGATGAGATTGATAATGTAAGTATGTAAGTTGAGTAGCATTTTATTATTATGCAATTATTGTTATTAGTATTGTTATTATTGAGTTATGCGACTAACATTGAGAATTTGAGCAAGTATGTTTCAGCTATGACTTGACAAGGCATTGATATCTCAAAGTCCATGGTCAAGACATTGCATTGGTAAGGCAAGGATCTCGTGTAAGACCATGTCAAGACATGGCATCTGCATTGATTAAGGACTCCATGTAAGACCACATCAAGATGTGGCATTGGCACTAAGACAATGATACCATGTAAGGCCATGTTCGGAACATGGCATTCGGTAAGACAAGAATACCATGTAAGACCATGTTTGGAACATGGCATTTGGTAAGATAAGGATATCATGTAAGACCATGCCAAGGCACGGCATTGATAAGTTCTATAAGGCATTGAAATCATGTAAGACCATGTCAAGACATGGCATTAATGACTTACTATAAGGCAAAGGTCCCATGTAAGACAATGCCAAGGCATGGCATTGATGAGTTCATAAGGCAAGGATACCACGTAAGACCATGTCAAGACATGGCAATGGAAAGTTCAAAAATGAAAAGGTTCTCGAGTAATCCAAAAAGTAAGTCAAAGAAACGACAAGGTGATAACATGAAGAAAGATTACAGATATGCATTTAAGGCTTATTTAATATTGAGATTGTAAGTAATTAAGATTATCAAGTATTAAGTAAGTGATGTGTTTTCAGTTATGCTTGTGACACTTTATTGACATGATTGGCAATATGCCTATATTATGAAAGAGTACTCATGTGTTAAGTGAGATGTTGCAGGTATGTAAGCAAGCTATTAAGTGAGGTGCATTTTTTATTATGAGCCTTTGGTAAGGTTACCAATGAGTAAGATGGGAAAGTAAGAACTAAACATTGTTTAAGCAAATTATGACAACATAGTAGTAAGCTAAATTGATTGCTAATGCTTATTATTTTACATGTGAACTTACTAAGCTTTATAAGCTTACTTCTTTCACTTTACCATGTTTTAGAGTACTTAAAAGCAAGCTCGGGTTGGAGGTCGTTAGAGATCACTTCACACTATCGACTATCAAGTTACCAAATGGGTATCTTCGTTTACAAATGTTCTAGTTTATGGCATGTATAGGGACTTAACCATTTTGAGTGTATGTCATTATGATATGGCTAAAGAATGGTATGTAAATATTTGATAAATGATTATCCATTGAAATTGCTAATGAAAAACATGTTTTGGTGTTATGTATGCCTAAATGGTAGTTAATACAAAGAAATCACTAAAAAGTGAAATTAGCATTAAAATAGTATTGAACAGCAACAATGATGTGATCTTGAAAAATCACCAAGAATAGAATAAATGGAATTAGGTGATGAATAAGATATAAAATTAAAGCTTATTTGTCGTTCACCCAACTCCGTCCAACACGTAGGCGTACGACATCTCCACCCATAAAGTGCCTCATACGGAGCCATCTGAATACTTTTTTTGTAGCTTTTGTTGAATGCAAACCCTACCAATGGAAAGTATTCCTCCCAACTACCATGAAAATCGATGATACAACCTCTGAACATATCCTCCAAAATTTGAATAACCCTTTTCGACTGTCCATCCGTCTGGGGATGAAAAGCAGTACTGAAGTCCAATCGTGTACCCAATACCTCTTGCAACTTCTGCCAGAACCGAGATGTAAACCTAGGGTCTCGATCAGAAATAATCGACACTGGCACTCCATGCAGTCGTACTATCTCTGCCACATACAACCTGGCCAATTTTTGCAGTGAGCAATCAGTACGAACTGGTATGAAATGTGCAGATTTTGTTAACCTATCCACAACTACCCACACAGAATCTTTCTTGGTGGGTGTCAAAGGTAGCCCACTCACAAAGTCCATAGTTACTCTCTCCTACTTCCATAGTGGAATTTTCATCGGTTGTAGTAATCCAGAAGGTAATTAGTGCCCGACCTTAACTTGCTGGCACGTCAGACATTTCCCAACAAATTCAGTCACCTCCTGTTTTAGTCCAGGCCACTAGTACACCTCTCGTAGATCTCGATATAACTTATTCCCTCCAGGATGCATGGCCCAGGGTCCACCATGAGCCTCCTTTAAAATTAACCGCCTCAATTCAGGGTTTTTCGGAATACAAACTCTTCCACGAAAGCACAGAACTCCGTCAGTGTTCAGTCCAAAATCCTCATTCTAACCATTCTCAACTTGCCGAAACCGAAGAACTAACAAATCATCCTTCAATTGTTTTTCTTTAATCTGCTCAGTCCAAGTAGGCCTCACTTGCAATTCTGCCAACAGACTTCCATCGTCGAACAGACTCAAACGTGCAAACAAGGCTCTCAAATCAGTAACAACCCTTCGACTCAACGCATCAGCCACCACGTTAGCCTTACCTGGGTGGTACTCAATCGAATAGTCGTAATCCTTAAGCAACTCAACCCATCTTCGTTGCCTAAGGTTTAACTCCTTCTGAGTCAATAGATAATTTAGGCTCTTATGGTCTGTGTATATGATACACTTTTCTCCATATAAGTAATGTCTCCAGATTTTCAACGCGAAGATCACTACTGCTAGCTCTAAATCATGCGTAGGGTAGTTCGCTTCATGAGGCTTAAGCTATTGCGAAGCATAAGCGACCACCTTACCCTCTTGCATCAGTACACATCCTAACCCCACATGCGATGCATCGCTATACACAATGAAGTCCTTCCTAGACTCCGGTTGAATCAACACTGGTGCTTCAGTCAATACCTTTTTCAAATGGTCAAAAGCTTTTTGCTGTTTCTCAGTCCAGACAAATTCTACCCCTTTCCTTAACAGTTTCGTCAATGGTGCAGCAATCAGAGAAAATCCCTCTACGAACCTTCGGTAATAGCATGCCAAACCCAGAAAACTCTGAATTTCCAATACTAACTTTGGTGTTTTCCATCCCAAAACTGCCTCAATTTTCCAAGGATCCACTCTAATTCCTTCAGCAGAAACCACATGACCTAGAAAAGCCACTTCTCGCAACTAGAATTCAAACTTACTATACTTTGCATACAGTTGCTTCTCTCTCAGCACTTGTAGCACAATACGTAGATGCTCCTCATGTTTCTCCTCGGTTTTTGAATATACCAGAATATCATAGATGAAAACTACCACGAATCGGTCCAAGTAAGGTTGGAATACTCGATTCATCAAATCCATGAAAGCGGCAGGTGCATTCATCAACCCAAAACGGCATAACCAGAAACTTGAAATAACCATATCGAGTTCTGAATGTTGTCTTATGAATATCCACTTCCTTTACCCTTAGCTGATGGTATCCAGATCGAAAGTCAATCTTGGAAAATACCGAAGCTCCTCTAAGTTGGTCAAATAAATCATCAATTCTTGGCAGTGGGTATTTGTTCTTTGTCATCAGTTTGTTCAACTGGCGATAATCGATGCACATGCATATCGTCCCATCCTTTTTCCTCACAAACAGGACCGGTGTTCCCCATGGAGACACACTAGGTCCATTGAAGCCTCTATCCAACAACTCTTGGATTTGAGCTTTCAGTTCTACTAACTCCTTCGGTGCCATCCTATAGGGTGCAATGGATACTGGAGCTGTTCCAGGCAGCAAATTGATTCCAAATTCAACTTCCCGATTTGGAGGTAATCTAGGAAGCTCTTCTAGGAAAACATCCCGGAATTCCCTAATCGTTCTGACGGCCTCCACAGTCAGATCCTTAGTTTCAACTTGGCATACAAAAGCCAAATATGCCTCGCATCCTTTACGCATCAGTTTCTCAGCCCTCAAAGCCGATACCACATTGGACAAGTAATCTCTTCGTTCTCCAATAATCATTACCTCTTCATCCTCAATAGTCCTTAACACCATCCTTTTAGCTGCACAATCCAGCGTTGCCCTATGCTTGGTCAACCAATCCATCCCTAGGATCAAATCGAATTCTCCGAACGGTAACTCCATCAAGTCTCCACAGAAAATCCTACCTTGAGTCTCTAAAGGCACCTCCCTAAAGAGTTTCTCTACTTTAACCGAGTGACCTAAAGGACTTATCACAATTACCCACACACAGTCTCCTCAAAGTGAACACCCAATGCCCCAGAAATGTCACATGCAACATACGAATAAGTTGACCCTCCATCTATTAGAGCAGTATAAGGTACACCAGAGATAAAAAACGTACCAGTTATGACATCAGGTGCGTCACCCTCCTCGCTGCGATGAGCAGCATATACCAAAGCTGGCTGACGAGCCTCAGCATTAACAGTACCCCTTCCAGGTGCCCCACGTCCACGGCCATTGCCACCGCGACCTTGGCCACGACCTCTCGGCGGCAGCAGTCCACCTCGCGCTGGTTGGACAGGTTGCACAGCCCCTTGTTCAGCCACTTGAGTCTGAGCTGGCCTCCTAGGACAATCCCTGATCCTATGTTCCTTTGATCCACAATGAAGACAAGCCCCAGAACGTTTCCTGCATTCCCCCAGATGCATTCTACCACAATCTCCACAAGCTTGTGGTCTAATTGTGTTCACCGGAACTACTCGAACTGGTTCCTCCATCCTAGCTCTCTTAACATTTCGATTTGCAGCACCAGCTGGTCCAGCATCCCTCCTGAATCGGTTTTGATCCCTGGCACAGTTCTTTCATTCGGCTTTCTTCACCTCTTCGGCTATCTTAGCCTTCTCTACCAGTGTAGCAAAATCGGGCTCTCTCTGTGGAGCTATGAGTACCCTTAGCTCATCCCTGAGGCCATCCTCAAAATGAACACTACGCTCATATTCAGTGGAGACAATGCCACTAGCGTATCGGCTCAATCGCAGAAACTCTGCCTCATATTCAGCAACGGTCTTACTACCCTGGGTCAGGTTCAGAAATTCCTTTCTTCGTGCATCCACATAGCTAGCTCTGACATATTTCACCTTGAAGGACTGCTTGAACAACTCCCAAGTTACCCTCTCAGCTGGGGTACCCTCTCTCACAGTGATCCACCACTGATACGCCTCGTCCCGCAGTAATGACACCGCCCCTTTTAACTTCTATTCCACTGAGCAGTCCAGGTCATCCATAATCCGCTCCGTGGCTTCCAGCCAGTACTCAGCCACATTTTGGGCTACTCCAGATATACCCCTAAAAACCTCCACTCCGTTGGCCCGGAGTCGCTCAGAAATGGACCCCCTACTCATGGGCCCAACATTAGCTTCGGCTACCCTTTCCAAAATTCTTAACATGGCCTGGGACAGAGCGTCATCCCCCGCGGCCCGATCATATGGCCCATTTTCATCCACCGGTGGTGGTCGTTCCACTCCAACTGGTATGTGTTCAGAAGACGAAGATCCAGCTTGAGTACTACCTAGGCCTCGACCACGGCCTCTTCCCCGAATAGCTCTCGTACTCATATCGATTTATCTGATTACGAATTTTATGCCATTAGTTTACTGTTTCCACTGTTTATTACAGAATATCTTATGAGCAGATAAAGTTTCAGAGTTGTTCTCACGCGACCGCAGTTTAGCTGCTGTCTCAGTTCCCTAGGGCTTAGTTTACTCTACAGTCTCAGTTTTGTAGCCTTAATGCTACATTATCTATAGTACTATCTCTAAGGCTCAGTACTATCTATAGTACAGTTCAGTATATAAAACAGAAAGATACTTACAGACTTGGTGCCGGGGATTCAGTTTGCCACCTCATCAGTTTTCAGACAAACTTAAAAGATTTAGGCATTTTTTAAATCCATTTCTCACACCTTTGGTTTAAAGAAAATAGGTTTGAAAATTATCTCTTTTCAAAAAAAAATTATTTTCAAAAATCAGATTTTTTCCAAAAATACCCTATTTGGGCTCAAAGCTTTGAAAACCTTTCTGGACCCGATCCACAGCTGAGTTGTTGCAACCTGGCTCTGATACCACTAAATATAACACCCCAAACCCGGCCCAGACGTTACGATCGAATTCAGCGTGTCACATGGGGAATGTTACTAAAGAAGTTATGTTTTATCCAAAAATCTTTCTTAGGGTTTGAAGAATGTTTTGTTTTAAGTTAAAGTGAATGGAAGCTGTGCCCCAGGTAGGAAGCCAGAAAAGAGGAGGTGAGTCTGTTGGACTGCTTAAGTACGAAGCTCTTCACAGATCCAATCCTAGACATGCACACATCCATTGCCACACTTTAAGCCTGTTACTAGTCCACGAATAATTAATTAAGTTTAAGTCTATTTAAAATATTCATTTCCTTTGAAAACGTTTACATTGCGAAAGCTTTGCTCGGTTATCGTGTTATTTTGAAAATAAGTAACTTTTATAAACTGCGCCCTAGAGCTAACCAATTTAATAACCCAAAATAATAAAAATAATAAGAAGAGAGGCCTTATTACAACTTAAACCAGAATAAAAATAGTCAAAATAATAAATGCAAAACTTAAAAAAAATAGAAATTAATCTTCGTGGCCACTCTGAATCCCGTCCAGCTCCGAGTCCACCAACTAGGGCTCACCTGCAAGGATGGAAGAGAAAGGGGTGAGTTTGGAAAACTCAGTGTGTAAGGAAAACCCATCCAAAGCCCAAGTCAGCTCAAGCCCATTGGGTCTAAGCCCATTCAGATAATAGTGGGTATTGGGCCGAAACCCATTTCAAAATACAATAAACTGGACCTTAGCCCCATTTTCAGATAACAGTATGGCCCAGAGGCCCATTTCAGAACAGATTAGACATATTCGTGTATGCAAGCCCAACCCAGCCTATAACCAACCGCTAAACTCCACCCGTACCAGCCCTACACTCCATGTGGGGAATAGCTCAACCCACCCAGCCCTACACTCCACAGTTGCAGCATTGCTGCTCAGTTATCAGTAAGTTGAGGCAAAGCCTCCAGTACGTGGACAAGCCACTTTCAGTACTTCCTCTATCAGTATCCCAGTCCCATGCATCAGATAATAATAACATGGCATGCAGTAAATAATAATAGTCAAACATGCATTCAGGTTAACCTTAACCCTAGAGGTATATCAGTAATTTTACTCCTAGGGGTAAATCTGTAAACTGTCCACCTATAAAGGTATTTTAGTAATTTTATCAGATTTAAGGGTTTTCATGCATATTCCCACCTCTCACGTACTAACAGAAACACTTACCGAGGGTTCTTATCGAATTGGGCCCGTTGGCCCACTATCCTAATTTTGGCCCATAAAGCCCAAAAATATCGAAGGCACAGAAATCATGCATTCTATAGTCTAAACATTTTAGTTTACCAAAAACGTTAATCGATTTACCTCACGAGCATTCGCACACTCGCAAGTCCACAAAATACCGATTTTTTGGCATTTCGGCTTTTCGACTTTTACCGAACTAGACTATGAAAGGGTGTCAGTTACACACCTGTTTGGACGATATGCTGACGAGATCCATACACGAACTGCCTACAATTGGATTACTAACATGTTAATCTAACTATTAAAACGAACTACATATTAACCCCCTTACCATATTCGGCCAAAAACACCTTAGGCACTAGCGATCCTACCTTTGCCGAAATTAGCGACTAGGTTTAGATCTAGTCATTCCACTTGTCCAAGCCTTCGATCAGCAGCCTCTAGATCACACTACTACCAAAATAAAACAATTATAAAAACCCTTAGAGCTACAAGCCCAAATCGACAGTCTCCCTAACCTTTAGGGGGTTTTGGCTTTTTCTAAAACCTGAAATAAAGATTAGGCTCGAAAACTTACCACCGGTTCCTTCGGTCAATGATTCCAATTAACTCCTACTTGATTCTGATACAGATCTAACCCCTCAAATGATAACAAAAGTCGAGCCCTTAGAGATCTCAAAATTCGGCTATGTCCCTAAGGCTATGCGTTTTTGGCTTTTTGCAACAGTGAAGAAAAGGTGAGGGTTTTGTAGTGGCTTTGTCGACAGAGGTTTGGGGTTCAAAAAAATAAAGAATTGATCAAAAAGTATGAAGAAAGATCACTAGGTTTTGCTAGGAGAATTTGACACAGACAATATGAACCTTCGGGATTTCGGCTTTTGTGATATTCGGCTATAAAGCTTAAAAATAATAGTAATGAAGTGGTGTAGGGAAGAGTGGTAGAAGGATTCGGCTATGGAGAAAAGAAGAGGAGAAGGTAGATGGAGAGAAAAAGAAAATAAAGGAGGAGGAGGAAAGATGGTCAGAAAAAACGGCACACTTACCCCTAAATGCCGAATTTATACTTGGCATTTAACCTAGTCGAAATTTGCCCCCTAAGCAAACCCTTGGCCGGCCAACTCTTACTCTCCAAGAGTCCACCATTCGGCAAATACTACTCTCCCTAATCAGCTCCTAAATCCTCTCCCTTATGCCCTCCTTACTCAATCCCTTGAGCAATTTAAACTCCTCCTGACAGTCTTTCACTTGAGCTCCATTACTTACCCTTTCCAACCATAAAAATAATTCCTTTAATATGCTTTCATTGTGACTTGAACCTTGGTTCTCCCTAGCATCAACATGCCACCTTTATAGTCTCCCCAGTGGCGTCACATGCCACTTTGCCACCTGCTTCCTTGTGTTTAATTTTTACCCAATTAATACTTAAAAGCCCAATTAACCAGAACCCCTTATTCCTATGGAATCAAAACTAATTAAAATTACCAGGTTTTAACTTAAGCTTGGTCCTTCTAGGGGCCCACTAACCTGATTAAATCTACGCCAAGCAGACAGAACACCAAAAATGTAAAATTTGCCAACATCCACAGAATTCCCGAAAATTGGGGCGTTACAGATAAATCGTTTCTGCATGACCAACTTCATTTCAACCCAAGTAGAGATGGATCTTTCACCATTTCATCTTTGACTTGTCACGAGCTGGTCCTACCATACAATGGCATAATTCAAGAACTCAATTTATGCGAGCTTCACCTTTTTGCTCTCCGAATAATTGTGGCCTTCGAAAAAGAGCTCGATCTTCTTTTCCCACTGCAAATAATCTTCGGGATCGCTCTTACCTTAGAATGGTGGGATTGTCATCTTAATATTCTTAAGGTTGCCATCGGGACGGTCTCGACCTCTAGGGCCCCGATTTCATTGGCGACCTCGTTGACGTTCACTTCGAGCAGAAGAGTGGTCACTTTCTTACTCGTTTAATTCATAAGGATCTTCTCGATTTTGGTTAAGACGCCCATGCCCACGGCTGGAAACTTTAGGGGTTTCTTTGTGTGGCTCTCAGGTTTTGACTCGAAATAGTCGATCTTCGATGGGCACAAGTTTACGGTCGATTAGCCTCTCCATTTCTCGCATGAGTGCTTGAAGGGTGATATCTGGCACACCTCCTCCAACGTTTCTTACAGGAAGAAACCCAACTCCCTCGTTTGGATTTCTTTCTGAACTTTGCAGCATTTTTGACACTCACAAGAAAAACTCACCAATTCTCTCACAAAGAAAATCACTCACACTTGGCTTTTTATACACTCGGATATGCTCACATCGTGCCTTTTTCCACTCACTCCGCCTCTCTAAGTTCTTAAAGGGACTAGTTAGACTTAGAAGCATTCGTTGTGGGTCGGTTGGCAAAATTGATGTACGGTTTTGGTAGGAATATTGTAGGACAAAGAGGGTAGGCTTGAAACAAAGAAATAGAAAGGGTTGAGTGTGGCCGAATAGTAGGATATTGAATGGATGTTTCAAGTAACAAGCAGAATTTCAATTCGGCAACAAGAACTAGAACACTTTTTTTTTAATTTCAAATTTTTTTATTTAATTACAAAATGCTAATTTTTAATAAAATCTTTTAATTCACGAATTTTTTTGATTGAATTTACAATACTGTTATGTCGAAAATGACGATTCTTATTCCAATTCAACTAGCTCTGATACCAAATGATACAAACTCGATTATAGATATTACTAATCGTATTAGCTTGCCCGATCGTGAAATGGTAAGGTTATGTTCGTTTCAAGTTAAATGGAAAAGGTAGAATATTTGGACTCAAACAAGGTTCAAAATACAATGGCTAAATACAGAAATGGATAGTTTTGGCTAAGGGTCGAGAATGAACCAACAATATTGGAATAGTTGACCCAAATCTCAAAGTAGCTCTTAGGTGGATTTCGGGTTAGGAAAAATCAGCAAGAACCTTGACCCGCTATCAAAAACTGATAGGAATCAAAGGTATATGAACGCCACACCAAAGGTGATAAGTTTGGTTTAGCAAAGGGGAAGAATGATGCCACAAGATAACTTGATAAGTCAATTCAGACTCAAAAAGAACTATGAGAATTGGATATCTCACAAGTTTCAATTTAAACATAAATTTAGCAAAAAAAGTCGCTCAAACAAGCTGATTACAAAGTATTTATAATGCTAGCTAATGCCTAGCTGAAGAGTCACTTAGATTCAGCTTAAATGAGCTGATTTAATGATCTTGAATGCTTAGGCAAGAAGAATTCATTCTTGAGCAGCTAAAGAGTTTAGAATATGCTTTAAATTCTCCCTTCGGCAGTCGAATAGACACCAGCAATATTGATGACATTTTTGGCACACAAACAGACCATGGTGTGAACATTAAAAGGCAATCAGTTATGGAATGTGAAAAAGATTCATAAACTGAATGGCCATGTGTGAACACTCCTTTGTCTATTGTTATTCTTGAACAGCTCCTTGGAGAAGAGGAATAGGCTCAAATTAAATGGTGCATAATGCTCTCTTTAAGTATTGTCCAAGTACTTAACTGACATAACTAATTCCAGCTGAATAGTCACCTACAAGCATTAATTAACATTCAGCCAAAATCAACTTAATAAGCTTAATTAATAGAATTAATTAATAAACACATTTAACACTACACTAACTTAATTAATAAACTTAAAAAACATTAACAGTAATTTATTCCAGCAACTCAATTATTAACTAAGATGAGTTTAATTAAAAATAAAGTTTAGCTTGCAATAAATTGCAAGGGACGCCTATTGAGCTGGTACAAGCATAATCAATAGATTCAGGTATTTGCGCTCCCCAAACTCGATCAATACAGCTTACTAATGCATTTTGGAACCTCTTAGCATGAGATAGAGTTATAGGTCCTTGTGGCAGCTCAACAGGTTCGGTGGCAACTTCCCTAGCTAGGGTCGCATCAGTGTTGCTACGTCTTAACCGTTAGCTTGTGTGAACAAACCCGTTAATAGCTCGAAAGTGAGCATTATATGAGATATGAGATTGAGATGGCTTCGGCCTTGTATTGGCACTTAGGGTGCGAGATTCTCGAGTATCCGATATTATTCCAAATGGTTCAATGGGTATATTGAAGATATGAAATGCTGAGAGATAGATACGCATTAGTACAAGTATGTACGGAAAACATATGAGCATTGAATCTATGAAATTTGTGAGTTCATGACTAATTTTATGAATGAATATATGTTAACCTTGTGATTAAACGGTTTTTTAGTATATTATGTTTATATTACTTGAATGGTAAATGAATGGTAAGTTTTTCTTACTAACTATACGAGCTTACTAAGCTTTATAGCTTACTCTATTTACCTTTCTGTGTTTTATAGAGGTTATCAAAGCTTGCTCGAATTAGGAGTTGTCCGAGATCTCATCACACTATCCCGCTATCGTTTTGGTACTTTTGAATTATGTATTTGGTTATATGGCATGTATAGGAGTTTTGATTAATATGGTTTACATATTTATAATGGATTTAGCCAGTGATTTGGTTTGTAAATAAAATATGTTTTGGTTATGTGTATAGCCATGTGATTTGACTTATTTTGGTATATTTGGTTATGTATATATATGTGCAAATGACCTTTTGTGATGTGGTTTAAAATTGATATATGAATGCTTGTTGTGGATTGATATTTTAAGTACCAAATGGTGGAATTTTTAGATATGGTATGCTTGTGGTTTTAGGCAAGATAATGCATATATGAAGTTAACCATTTAGGTGATTTGAGAATGTGAAATTGGTATGTTTTGAATTAGCAAAACATGATGTTACGAGTCATATAGTTGTTCGTATGAAAATAGCATTATTTAGGCTTAGATGAGATTGGTTTGAATGCTTATTGATGCTATGTTATATGTCATTTGATTTGTGTAGGTGACTGCAAATTTGGGTGAGAAAGAAAGCTTGGTAAATAACCTATTTTTTGTCCACACGGGTAGAGATACGGGTGTGTGTCTCAGCCGTGTGTGACACACGGTTTGGTGACATGGTCATGTGTCCCCTAATGTTTATTTAGAAATTAAGTCAGTATGCTCAACACAGTCCAGCACACGGGTCTGTGACTTGGCCGTGTGGCATAAGTTAGTATACACTACAGGTTTAGCATGGCCTAGCACATAGCTTGGAACACGAGCGTGTGTGGCAATTTTGAAAGGTACATGGGCTAGCCACTCGGGCGTGTGGTTGGCCGTGTGACCCAAGTCTGAGAGTTACATAGGGTTGGACACGGGCTAGGACACGGGCATACGATCCCATTTCGAATGTCCACACGGCCTCTGACATGGGTGTGCCTTTGGCCATGTGTATTTTGAAAAATTTTCTATATTTTCTAAAAATTTCCTGAGTTATCGGTTGAGCCCCAAACCACTTCTAATGCATGATTGGGGCCTCGTAGGCTCGTATTAGGGACTGTATGATTGATTGTGAATGAATTTTATTTGTAAATGAAAAATGTATGTGAAATGTATGTTTTGTTTAAGTAATAAGTACGGTAATGCTCGTAACCCTATTCTAACTATGAATACGGGTTAAGGGTGTTACACATGACTTGTGTATCGCATGGCTTTACTAGCAGCAGCAGAATTCATAGCTCAATTAAAGAGTTAATGATATCCTCTCATTGGAATTGTGTGGATTGATAAATATAGAACGTTGCCATGGGTTGCTTGTTCTCGAACAGGCAATTTATCACAGTCAGTTTTTGGCAGCGATCATATTATGTAACACCCCGAACCCGAGACCGACACCGGAGTCGGACACGAGATGTTAACAAACTTTGAAAAATTTTTCCAGACACTGCCCAGTCTGAGTACTAGTCGCTTCAAAAATCATATCTTGAGTTTCACAACTTGAAAATCAGTTTTGTGATTTTTCCCTGAAACTAGACTCATGTCCCCACCTATGTATTTTTTTCTAGAATTTTTGGTCGGGCCAATTAGTACAGTTTATTAGTCAAAGTCTCCCATGTTACAGGGGTCGACTACACTGACCTTTTCCCATTACGACTTGGATATCTCCCTGCACAGAGCTTCAATACTGATGCCGTTTGTTTCTATGCAAACTATACTCAGAGAGGAATCCATACATATATGGTATGACCCCTAATTATCTCTGGTAAATTTATAGTGAATTTCCAAAGTCGGAACAGGGAATCCAGAAACTGTTCTGGCCCTGTTCCACAAGAACCCGAATATCTCTTACTGTACTGTTCATATGATTGTTTCGTTACTTTCATATGAAAGTAGATTCATCAAGGTTCGATTACATAATTTATTCACTATTTAATTCCACTCCTACGAATTCTTGTGATTTTTCCAATCCACACCACTGCTGCTGTCAGCCTCTGTTTTCAAAGTAAACCTTACCTATTTTCGGGGTTTCATGGACCAACTAGGGCCTTGTCATACATATGCCCACATATGATCATACTTAGCCATTCCAATGGCTGATCATTTGCTCAACACTTCCATTCCAACTATAGTTACATCATGAAACCATCTATACATTCATAAACACGAATGGTCTAATGCCATACTCCACTTCTACAAGCCATTTTCGCATGGCTGTACACTTATACATTTCATAAAGTACTCGAAAAACAACAATGGGTAGTCCTATACATGCCATATCAAAATTCAACCAAAATAGTACCCAAAAGAGCCTTTGATAGTGTGGGCGACTTCGACTTCAAGATCCCGAGTCCGATAGCTGGAGAACCAAAAATCTATAAAACAGAGGAGCAGTGTAACGAGTAAGCAATTTATGCTTAGTAAGTTTTGAGCAAGGAATTCCAGCATAAACAAAGAATAACACACATTTAGCTAAACGGAATATTTCATAATACACAATTTACCGATATCAAACTTGCTTCACAACATTAACAACCCTTATGTACGTACACAATAGACTAACTTAGCCGAAGGCCGGTAGCTCGTTTATCAACTGAGCGAACATTTATTTCTAAGGGCTCGATTAAATTCAACACATACGTAACATATCCCCATATTGGGATGTTTTTCGAGTATTCGCTGGAATTTTACAGCAAGCTCATTCATTACCAAATCACGTACCTTCGGGATTTAACCGGATATAGCTCCTCGTTCAAATGCCTTCGGGACATAGCCCGGTTTTAGTAACTCACACAATGCCTTCGGGACTTAACCCGGATTTAATAACTCGCACGAATGCCTTCGGGACTTAACCCGGATTTAATAACTCGCACGAATGCCTTCGGGACTTAACCCGGATTTAGTATCTCGCACAAAGGCCTTCGGGGCTTAACCCGGAATTTGTATCTCGCACAAATGCCTTCGGATCTTAGTCCGGATATATTCACTTAGCACAAAGCCTTCGGGACTTAGCCCGGACAGCATTCAATTAATCATGCACATCTAACAATAATTCATGGCACATTCATATTTCATTTTCATTTGCGAAACTCAAACACAAGGCACATATCGTCCTTGCACATTCGGCTCAATAGCCACACATAGAGCATGATTTAATCACATCGTAATTTAAGCTCTCTTACTCAACAACTTACCTCGGGTGTTGTCGAACGATTCCGCTAGCTATTCAACCACTTTTTCCTTCCCTTTATCGGATTTATTTCCCCTTTGCTCTTGAGCTTAATTAAACAAATAAATTGATTTCATCATTTAGGCATCAAAAAGATGAACACAAGGCACTTAGCCCATATTTATACATTAGACATTAAAGTCTCATACATGCAAAAATCATGCATCAACACAACATATTAGCTAATTTCTTTCCCCTTGGCCGAATATGCATGTCTATTTTTGGGGTCGATTTCAACACTTAATACACACATATACACACTAGTAAAGCATCCTCCCCCTTTTCATCAATTTAACACATGCATTGCTCATTAACATGCAAAGTTACATTCGGCCTTAGCACACATCTTGCTAGCCGATTCTTCTCCATTTAGCAACCAATGCACATATGTGCTCACACAAAAATGCTAAAAAGGAGGTTCAAGAATCATCAAGCCATCATCACATGCATCATTAACAAGCTTCATATTTTGCATGCAATGGCATTAACACAACCTCCACCTAGGCCGAATCTTAACTCATCCTCATGCCTCATCACCACAACATCAAACACCAACCAAGAATGATGCATCCATGGTCAAGTGCCATTTCCATCACATAGCAAGATTTAGACCATGGGCTAGGTAGAACTCAAGCTAACAACTAAAACATGCATGCATCTCATGGAACATCATCAAACATACCTTAGCCTAGCTACATGCATGGCCGAATCTCTTCACCTTTCTTCTTCTTTCCTCCTTAAAATTTTTGGCCAAGGATGAACCAAAGGATGAGAAAATTTTTTCTTTGTTTTTCTTTCTAATTTAGGCTAAATGAAGGTGAGAAAAGGATGAACAAAGATCTTCTCCTCTCTTTTCTTTAGCTCACGGCAATGGGGGGGGAAAAGAATCAACTACACACTTTTTTTTTTGTGTATTCATCATACTCCTTTTCATTATTTAATTTCCATGCCTATTATTTTATTTTTTTCCACCCATGATGCACCAACAAAACATGTCTATGACATGTCTTGGCCATCAAACTTGGTCTACCATGCTTGTCATGGCCGGCCATTACTAGTAGGGGGGGAATTTGACATGCAAGTCCCCCCTTTGTCCACATGCACTAATAGGTCCTCACACATTGACCTATCACATTTTAGAATTTTCTCACATAAGTCCTATTGACTAAATTCACATGAAATCAACCAAATTGAAGCTTGAAATTTTCACACATTCATAATTACATATTCTAGACAATAAGTATCACATTCAAACATTTCAGTGACTCGGTTTAGCGGTCCCGAAACCACTTCCCGACTAGGGTCAACTTTGGGCTGTCACAACTCTCCCCCACTTAAGAAATTTTCGTCCCCGAAAATCTTACCGGTAAATAGGTTTGGGTATTGTTCTTTCATCGAGCTCTCGGTCTCCCAAGTAGCTTCCTCGATCCCGTGTTTGAGCCATAACACCTTTACTAGCGGAACTCTTTTGTTTCGCAACTCCTTCACTTCACGAGCTAGGATACGCATCGGTTCTTCTTCATAGCTCATGTCGACTTGAATTTCAACCTCTGATGGGCTAATTATATGCGATGGATCAGATCGATAGCGTCGAAGCATCGAAACATGAAAGACGTCATGAATCTTTTCAAGCTCCGGGGGCAAAATCAATCTATACGCAACCGGACCAACTCGTTCGGAGATTTCGTACAGCCCAATGAATCTTAGGCTCAACTTGCCCTTACGGCCGAACCTGAGTATCTTTTTCCAAGGTGAAACCTTAAGGAACACTTTGTCTCCCACCTGATACTCGATGTCTTTTTGTTTCAAATCTGCGTACGACTTCTGACGATCCGTGGCTACCTTCAGACTTTCACGGATTACCTTTACTTTCTGTTCAGCATCTTTAATCAAATCAACTCCGAAAATTTTACTTTCACCGAGCTCGGTCCAAAACAATGGTGTACGGCATTTACGACCGTACAAAGCCTCGTAAGGTGCCATCTTAATACTTGATTGAAAACTATTGTTGTAAGCGAATTCAATCAAAGGTAAATACCGTTCCCATGAACTACTGAACTCGAGGATGCAACATCTCAACATATCCTCAAGTATCTGAATTATCCGCTCGAATTGACCATCGGTTTGGGGGTGAAAAGAAGTGCTAAAATGCAGCTTGGTACCCAGAGCTTCTTGCAATTTCTTCCAAAATCGTGAGGTGAATCTCGGATCTCTATCCGACACGATAGAAACAGGTACCCCGTGTAATCTCACAATTTGATAAACATACAATTCAGCTAGTTTATCCAATGAAAAATCCGTACGTACGGGGATGAAATGAGCCGACTTAGTCAGTCTATCAACAACAACCCATATCGCATCCTTCTTACTTGCTGACAAGGGCAATCCGGACACAAAGTCCATTGTGACTCGATCCTATTTCCACTCGGGTATCATGATCGGCTGGAGTAATCCTGAAGGCACTTGATGTTCTGCTTTCACTTGTTGACATATTAAACATCTCGAAACAAAGTCGGAGATGTCCCGTTTCATACCATGCCACCAAAATTGACGTTTCAAATCGTTGTACATTTTCGTACTCCCTGGGTGAATTGACATTCGGCTACAATGGGCTTCGTTCAGAATCATCGAAATGAGTTCCGAATTCCTTGGAACACACAAACGATTTCTGAACCTCAAACAATCATCATCATCAATTTGAAACTCCGATTCCTCGTTCGGAAAACACTTAGCCCGTTTTGCAACCAATTCATCATCGACTTTCTGAGCTTCACGAATTTGGTGAGTCAATAATGGTTTAGCTTTTAATTCAGCTACTAACACATTGTCTGGTAGAACAGACAAATGCACGTTCATCGCTCGTAAAGCAAACAATGACTTCCGGCTTAAGGCGTCCGCAACCACGTTAGCCTTTCCCGGGTGGTAATCAATGACAAGCTCGTAATCTTTCAACAACTCAAGCCAACGTCTTTGTCGCAGATTCAAGTCTCGTTGAGTCATTAAATATTTGAGACTTTTGTGATCCGAAAATACATGGCACTTCTCACCAAACAGATAATGTCGCCATATTTTTAAAGCAAACACGATGGCAGCTAGTTCGAGATCATGGGTCGGATAATTCCTCTCGTGTGGCTTCAATTGTCTCGACGCATAGGCCACGACTCGACCTTCTTGCATCAATACGCAACCCAACCCAAGTAGGGATGCGTCACTATAAATGACAAACTCTTTACCTGATTCGGGTTGCACCAAAATTGGAGCTTCAGTCAAATGAGTTTTCAGTTGGTCGAAACTTTTCTGACATTTCTCCGTCCACTCGAACTTAACATCCTTTTGAAGTAGCTTCGTCATTGGTGTGGCTATCATCGAGAAACCTTTCACAAATCATCGGTAATAACCGGCGATCCCCAAAAAGCTCTGAACTTCAGTAATATTTCTCGGAGGTTTCCAGTCAAGTATGGCTGAAATTTTGTTCGGGTCAACTCGAATACCCGACGCGGATACCACATGACCTAAGAAGCTAACCTCTCTTAACCAGAACTCACACTTACTGAACTTAGCATATAACTGCTTATCCCACAAAATTTGCAGCACTAGCCTCAGATGCTCAGCATGTTCGGTCTCATCTCTTGAATAGACCAAAATGTCATCAATGAACACAACTACGAACCGATCCAAATACGGTCTGAAGATCCGATTCATCAAATCCATAAATACTGCAGGGGCATTAGTGAGCCCAAACGGCATCACTAAGAATTCGTAGTGACCATATCTCGTTCTGAAGGCAGTTTTAGGAATATCTGAATCTCGAATTCGCAACTGATAATAGCCCGATCTCAAATCTATTTTTGAGAACACTGAGGCTCCCTTCAGTTGGTCGAACAAATCATCGATGCACGGCAACGGATATTTGTTCTTTATCGTCACTTTATTCAGCTGACGATAGTCAATGCACAACCTCATGGTTCCGTCCTTCTTTTTCACGAACAATACTGGTGCACCCCAAGGTGAGAAACTTGGTCGAGCGAAACCTCTATCCGTCAGTTCTTGCAACTGAGCTTTCAACTCCTTTAACTCGGTTGGTGCCATACGATACGGAGCTATCGAAATCGGCGTAGTCCCAGGTACAAGCTCAATACCAAACTCTACCTCCCGAACAGGTGGTAAACCCGGTAATTCTTCCGGAAAAACATCCGGGTATTCACAAACCACCGGCACAGATTCGGGTTTCTTTTCTAATTCTTTGTCATCAAGTACATACGCAAGGTATGCTTCGCACCCTTTTCTTACATATTTCTGTGCCAACATTGCTGATATTACAGCTGGCATCCCCTCCAAGTCCGCAGACTCAATTCGGACTACTTCGTTATTTGCGCACCTCAAATCAATAGTCTTGCTCTTGCAATTCACAATCGCATCATGCGCGTTCAACCAATCCAAACCAAGGATAACATCAAATTCATCAAACGGCAAAAGCATCAAGTCCGCCGGAAAACAGGAACCTCGAATTTCCAGGGGACATTTCTTACACACTTTGTCGACAAGCACGTAATGACCCAAGGGATTTGACACCCGAATTGCGAACTCAGTAGACTCAATAGGTAAAGTCTTACTGGATGCTAAGGTTTCACATATGTAAGAATGAGTAGAACCGGGGTCAATCAAAGCAATTACATTAGTATCAAAGAGAGTGAATGTACCGGTAATAACATCAGGCGAAGAAGCATCCTCGCGGGCACGTATAGCATAAGCTCTAGCAGGCGCACGAGCTTCGGATCTGGTTATATCATCTCTAGATCCTCTCTGACCACCACTAGCATTGCCCGTATTTCCAGATGGTCTACCTCGAGCAGTGGTAGCACCCGGTTTCCCACTCTGATTTTCATTCTGTTCAAACAACCTCGGGCAATCTTTAATGAAGTGGTCAACTGATCCGCACTTGTAACAGGAGCGGTCAGGGAATCTACAACTCCCCGAATGCCATTTACCGCAATATCGACATTTCGTTCTATCTCGACGTTCATTCCCAACACTGGCGACCGAAGTGCCTCGTGTACCCACAGGGGGTCGATCACGATCTCGTCTAAAAAGGCCCGAAGTGCCTCTAAACTGGCCCGCGTCATCTCGAAATCTCTTCGATGTCTGTTGAAGAGACCTTCCCGAGGATCTTTTACGAAACTCTCCAGTTCCCTCATCAACTCTTTGCTTTTCTTTTCTAAGCTCTTCGGCTTTACAAGCTCGTTCAACAAGTACCACGAACTCTCGTATTTCAAGAACGCCAACGAACATTTTTATATCTTCATTCAGCCCATCCTCGAAGCGTTTACACATAATAGCTTCGGACGAAACACATTCCCGAGCGTATTTGCTAAGTCTAACAAATTTTCGCTCGTAATCAGTAACCGACATGGAGCCTTGCTTAAGCTCAAGAAATTCCTTCCGTTTTTGATCAACAAATCTCTGACTGATATACTTTTTCCGAAACTCAGTTTGGAAAAACTCCCAAGTTACTTGCTCTCGGGGCACAACAGAAGTCAGAGTACTCCACCAATAGTAGGAAGAATCACGTAGCAAGGAGATAGCACACTTTAGGCATTCATCGGGTGTACAAGATAGCTCATCGAGTACCCGGATAGTGTTGTCCAGCCAAAATTCAGCTTGCTCGGCATCATCGCTATCCATAGCCTTAAATTCAGTAGCCCCATGTTTTCGGATTCTGTCAACTGGGGGCTTATTTGACCTTATTTGGTCCGTTACCGGTGGTATTGTAGGTGCGGGGGTAGTATTTGTCGGGAATGGAGGTTGTGGAACAGCCATATTAGTTCGAATGTATTGGTTGAACCAATCATTCATCACGCTATAGAATGCTTGTCTAGCTTCATCATTCGGATTACTAGCATTAGGTTGAGAGTCTGCCGGCACTGTCCCTTGTGCGGGAGCAGGCGCTACACTCTCAAGATCATCAGCTACCTCTCGGTCACGATCGGGATCCATTACTATAAACACATTTACAATTGTCAGAAATCACCACACTATCAAGTAATCACATAAAATGGCATGTATAGCTAGACCCAACACATTACGGTAGTCCTAGAATCGACTAAACCGTAGCTCTGATACCAATTTAATGTAACACCCCGAACCCGAGACCGACACCGGAGTCGGACACGAGATGTTAACAAACTTTGAAAAATTTTTCCAGACACTGCCCAGTCTGAGTACTAGTCGCTTCAAAAATCATATCTTGAGTTTCACAACTCGAAAATCAGTTTTGTGATTTTTCCCTGAAACTAGACTCATGTCCCCACCTATGTATTTTTTTCTAGAATTTTTGGTCGGGCCAATTAGTACAGTTTATTAGTCAAAGTCTCCCATGTTACAGGGGTCGACTACAATGACCTTTTCCCATTACGACTTGGATATCTCTCTGCACAGAGCTTCAATACTGATGCCGTTTGTTTCTATGGAAACTAGACTCAGAGAGGAATCCATACATATATCGTATGACTCCTAATTATCTCTGGTCAATTTATAGTGAATTTCCAAAGTCGGAACAGGGAATCCAGAAACTGTTCTGGCACTGTTCCACAAGAACCTGAATATCTCTTACTGTACTGTTCATATGATTGTTTCGTTACTTTCATATGAAAGTAGATTCATCAAGGTTCGATTACATAATTTATTCACTATTTAATTCCACTCATACGAATTCTTGTGATTTTTTCAATCCACACCACTGCTGCTGTCAGCCTCTGTTTTCAAAGTAAACCTTACCTATTTTCGGGGTTTCATGGACCAACTAGGGCCTTGTCATACATATGCCCACATATGATCATACTTAGCAATTCCAATGGCTGATCATTTGCTCAACACTTCCATTCCAACTATAGTTACATCATGAAACCATCTATACATTCATAAACACGAATGGTCTAATGCCATACTCCACTTCTACAAGCCATTTTCGCATGGCTGTACACTTATACATTTCATAAAGTACTCGAAAAACAACAATGGGTAGTCCTATACATGCCATATCAAAATTCAACCAAAATAGTACCCAAAAGAGCCTTTGATAGTGTGGGCGACTTCGACTTCAAGATCCCGAGTCCGATAGCTGGAGAACCAAAAATCTATAAAACAGAGGAGCAGTGTAACGAGTAAGCAATTTATGCTTAGTAAGTTTTGAGCAAGGAATTCCAGCATAAACAAAGAATAACACACATTTAGCTAAACGGAATATTTCATAATACACAATTTACCGATATCAAACTTGCTTCACAACATTAACAACCCTTATGTACGTACACAATAGACTAACTTAGCCGAAGGCCGGTAGCTCGTTTATCAACTGAGCGAACATTTATTTCTAAGGGCTCGATTAAATTCAACACATACGTAACATATCCCCATATTGGGATGTTTTTCGAGTATTCGCTGGAATTTTACAGCAAGCTCATTCATTACCAAATCACGTACCTTCGGGATTTAACCGGATATAGCTCCTCGTTCAAATGCCTTCGGGACATAGCCCGGTTTTAGTAACTCACACAATGCCTTCGGGACTTAACCCGGATTTAATAACTCGCACGAATGCCTTCGGGACTTAACCCGGATTTAATAACTCGCACGAATGCCTTCGGGACTTAATCCGGATTTAGTATCTCGCACAAAGGCCTTCGGGGCTTAACCCGGAATTTGTATCTCGCACAAATGCCTTCGGATCTTAGTCCGGATATATTCACTTAGCACAAAGCCTTCGGGACTTAGCCCGGACAGCATTCAATTAATCATGCACATCTAACAATAATTCATGGCACATTCATATTTCATTTTCATTTGCGAAACTCAAACACAAGGCACATATCGTCCTTGCACATTCGGCTCAATAGCCACACATAGAGCATGATTTAATCACATCGTAATTTAAGCTCTCTTACTCAACAACTTACCTCGGGTGTTGTCGAACGATTCCGCTAGCTATTCAACCACTTTTTCCTTCCCTTTATCGGATTTATTTCCCCTTTGCTCTTGAGCTTAATTAAACAAATAAATTGATTTCATCATTTAGGCATCAAAAAGATGAACACAAGGCACTTAGCCCATATTTATACATTAGACATTAAAGTCTCATACATGCAAAAATCATGCATCAACACAACATATTAGCTAATTTCTTTCCCCTTGGCCGAATATGCATGTCTATTTTTGGGGTCGATTTCAACACTTAATACACACATATACACACTAGTAAAGCATCCTCCCCCTTTTCATCAATTTAACACATGCATTGCTCATTAACATGCAAAGTTACATTCGGCCTTAGCACACATCTTGCTAGCCGATTCTTCTCCATTTAGCAACCAATGCACATATGTGCTCACACAAAAATGCTAAAAAGGAGGTTCAAGAATCATCAAGCCATCATCACATGCATCATTAACAAGCTTCATATTTTGCATGCAATGGCATTAACACAACCTCCACCTAGGCCGAATCTTAACTCATCCTCATGCCTCATCACCACAACATCAAACACCAACCAAGAATGATGCATCCATGGTCAAGTGCCATTTCCATCACATAGCAAGATTTAGACCATGGGCTAGGTAGAACTCAAGCTAACAACTAAAACATGCATGCATCTCATGGAACATCATCAAACATACCTTAGCCTAGCTACATGCATGGCCGAATCTCTTCACCTTTCTTCTTCTTCCTCCTTAAAATTTTTGGCCAAGGATGAACCAAAGGATGAGAAAATTTTTTCTTTGTTTTTCTTTCTAATTTAGGCTAAATGAAGGTGAGAAAAGGATGAACAAAGATCTTCTCCTCTCTTTTCTTTAGCTCACGGCAATGGGGGGGGAAAGAATCAACTACACACTTTTTTTTTTGTGTATTCATCATACTCCTTTTCATTATTTAATTTCCATGCCTATTATTTTATTTTTTTCCACCCATGATGCACCAACAAAACATGTCTATGACATGTCTTGGCCATCAAACTTGGTCTACCATGCTTGTCATGGCCGGCCACTACTAGTAGGGGGGGAATTTGACATGCAAGTCCCCCCTTTGTCCACATGCACTAATAGGTCCTCACACATTGACCTATCATATTTTAGAATTTTCTCACATAAGTCCTATTGACTAAATTCACATGAAATCAACCAAATTGAAGCTTGAAATTTTCACACATTCATAATACATATTCTAGACAATAAGTATCACATTCAAACATTTCAGTGACTCGGTTTAGCGGTCCCGAAACCACTTCCCGACTAGGGTCAACTTTGGGCTGTCACATATTAATCATTCAGAAGACACAATTGTGACAATGAGATAAAATAGGATTGCATTTAGTGAATAGATTTAACTCAAATTAGTCAAGGATATCATATGAGGGTAACACGCACATGATGAGATCATTGGACAAAGTAGTTGGATGAATTGCTTTCTTAAAGAGTATACAATAAGGAGTTTTCAATCATGGTACTTCTTGCGGATTGGCTCCATGATTAAGTAATTGTGAATTATCGAAATGATGCTTCTGGACACAATTGCAATTACTAGAGCCTAATTATATATGTCTGATTGGTCCCTTCACTATTGGTCCCTTCACTAGCTCAACAAAAACTCAATCGAACTACATTTGAATCAGAAGAAAATTCTATGACTTTGGAAATAATTTAATTGAGACAATTTATTCTATGTGGAATTTAAATTAGGTGGTCGTGAGAATTATTAAACTAGAAAATTTTGATTAAAGAATTTTCTTGAAAATTTAATTTGGAAACTCTAAGTGATTTTTGGGAAAATTAATTTTGATCAAGTAAAATTAAATTAATCAAATTAATTAAAATTAACATGATATTTTTGAAAATTAATTTTTAAGTCAGATAATTGGCCCAATGGGTGATTCAACTTAAAAATTGGACCTGATATTGTAAATTAGGCCCGGGAGCCCAAAATTGAGACCAAGACCTAAAAACTGGTCGAACTGGGCCCTATATGTGAAATCGAGTTGACGGTCCAATCGGTGACTAGACCAAACCAATCGGGTCATCACTAACCTAGACCAGATTGGCAATAACCAAACTGACTTGGGGTGTCGTAAAGGTGTTGCACCTCCATCACCAGACACGGCTGTGTTTGGTCTTCGGTGATTGAGTAGTGGAAGAATTACACTCCTGCTGGGACTTTGCTAGAGAATTTGATTTCAAATTAACTATTCAAAAAATAATAATAGTTTAATAGTTGAATATTAAATTTAACTTAATACTAATCTTAACAGTATTTTATTATTTTAATATTAAAGTGATTATCTTAATATTAAATTAAATTTAATGTTTATCTAATATAAATAAGATTAAATTTAATATTAAAGTGATTAAGTTTAATTATAGTTAAAACTCTCTAAAATCTCCCTATATAAAGAGAGAGATGGGTCATTATTTTACACACACACTTGAATTCAAGAGAAAGTTGTAGAGAGAAAATTCTATGAAGAGATTATTTCATAAAATTTCTAGAGATATTTTTCTGATTGACAACTTAACCCAAAAGTTTAGAGAAATTACAAAATTACCCCACCAATAATTTTTGTGAAAACTTTTATGATTCGAAGCGAGCCCACACTAGGTAGATGTGAGCTTGAGGATAGTGGAGAAGACTAGGTCGAAGCGCTCATCCTAGACGAATTGAAAAGGTACAATTTTGAATAATTGGTTATTACTTTAGATATCACAACTAAAATCTTATTTTGGAAAAAAAATTATAACTCTAGTTTTTCCCTAAATTTATTTTCTGCTACGTTTTCCAAACTCGTTTTTACCAATTATGTGTTTTGGAGATCCGTTTATCTAATGAGTATATAATTTGACTATGTTTCATATTCAGAAATTGCCAATATATCATGTTGTGTATGAAAATTGTGTTATATGAGAATTGTTCAAATATGTTCAAATCCTTACATGTTTTGTCTGTTTACTTGTGTTGTATACATGTGTACTCACTGAGCTTTACCGAGCTCACACTCCTTACTTTACCTTGTAGATATATAGTTTGTGAGTTAGCAAGAAGGATGGTAAATCGGTGATCCATCGCAATGCATTTTTTTTACAGTATCTGTGTTGACTTTTAAACTCCAAAATAAAGGCAATGTGGGTCGTTCTAAGGGTTTAGTACAAAAATTAGACTTAGACTTTTTAAATAAAATTTTCAATGGTTTTCAGTGGACATTATGGATTGCTTGATTTTTTGGATTTTCTTTGAATATTATAATTGCTTGCTTGATTGCTTTTATGGATGGTTTTAATTACTACTTTAATGTGATGATAATTAAATGAAAAAATAATTTTTTGCAACTAAGGTAGCCACCGAGTATTAAGGTACACCTTATACCTTCTGATTGTGCGAATAAAATAATTAATTTAGGAAAGCATGTAGTTAGGTCTAATTTCCTATGTACATTATTCTACAATTGTGTGGTGTGTATGGTTGGTTGGTGTGGTTCGTAAAGTTTTAAATGGAGAGTCACCTCGGTGGCTAATGTGATGTTCAAAATTCGAGTCGAACTATCCTGGTTAGGTTTGGGGTGTCACAACCAAAACAAAAATCATTCACTTTCCCGACACAAGAAAAATTCAAGTGATGAAAACACACCATACCAACACAAATTGAATTAGCAAAAGAAAGAAAGAAGGAAACCAAATCGAGAAAAAAATAAAGTAAAGAAGATTGGAATTGGAACAAAAGAAAGAAATAAAATAAACTGGAACAAATGAAAAAGATGGGGCGGCTGACTAGGGAAAAAGAGAAAAAAGTGTAGGAAGTGGGTGAGAAATTTAAGGGGTAATTGCAAAGTAAATCACACCAAATCCACTATCTCTAACCACTTATCCATTTTCTTCAAAATTTGAATCCAATCAAAACTCTTTCCTATGGACAACCCCTATTGGAATTTAACACAAAAAGAAATATTTCCCATTTACCTCCATGAGGCTTCAAACACGGAACCTTAAGCAGACAACCAATACACTCAACCACTAAACCAAATGAAATTTCTTGACGATTTTAACAATTTAAATCTAAGAAATTTGGGGCGTTACAAAATAGCTTGGCAGATACAGTTATAGTATCATCTTCATGCATGTATGCTAATTTCCATACTTAACCTTTCATTCCAGTTTTGGGTGGACACTTTCAGAATCTTTGGACATTCACTTATACACCAATAGTAATACTTAACATTTCAGCTTCCAGTTCACTACTTTGCTAAGTTTAGATATTATAAACAATATTCCATTATCATTTTCTTCATATAACCCCAAAGATACCTCTCAAAAGGGTACCTCTACAGAGTTCATTTTTTACGGTTGTTCTCTTCAAACCAACCCTTAACATTTTCCCAGAATAGATGTTAACAAGACGGATACTTACTATATAGATTCACATTTGACAGATTCCCAAGTTGAGTTTCAAACTATCAATATACCAAAAAAATCATAACCTAGTTCAAACCCAACACCTGCTTATATTAGTAATGAACTATCCATATCTGTAACAACCCTAACCCATATTTAGCGCTGGATTAGGGTTACGAGGCATTACTGATCCATACACATCATTCACATACATTTATGCATTCATATATAATACCTATCCAACACATTCACATCGTCCCTTATAAGGCTATACGAGGCCTTAAAACATGCTTAGAAGAGGTTCAGGACTAAACTGATAACATTTGAAAACTTTGGGAAACTTAGAAAATTTTCATGCATTTAAGGGTCATACGCCCGTGTGAACAGGTCGTGTGCCTCAAACGACCACCAGACATGCTCGTGTCACAAGCCATGTGAAAACAGGGCATACAAATTGACTTGCACCACACGGTCGAGGACACGCCCGTGTACCACAGGCGTGAGAAATCTAGTAGGGTTACTGACTTGGGTCACACGGCCGGCCACACGCCCATGTGCCAACCCGTGTGTTGCACACGGCCAATCGACAAGCCCATGTGTTTAGACCGTGTCAAACCTGTAGGGTATACAGACTTAAATTCGAAAGGTACCCCAAGGGACACACGGCCATGTAGCATGACCGTGTGTCACACACGACTGAGACACACGCTCGTGTGTCTGCCCATGTGGACAAAAATAGGCTATTTACAAAGCCAATTTGCCACCCTTTTCTCACACACACTTAGCAACCAAAATGGTACCAATTCATGCCATTTTATAATCAAACATTTCACTACTCAAATCCATAACCAAAACATCCCAAATCAATATGCCAAAATCATCAAACTTACATAACTTCTAAATGTATTTCCTCATCATCTTATTATCTATTTCATGCTTCAAAACATACCATAGCATCATCTCAAAACCAAGCCACAACATGCCATCTTTTCAACATTAATACACCAATTGACAAATAGCTATACAACAAACATATAACCATCATAAAATATGCCAAAACATAAGACCATATATATGTATCACATATATCACTTATCAAACACATAATTCAATCTAACTTGAATGATCATACACACCATCATTTACAAGCCAAATCTCATGGCTGATACCATAACTCAAAACATACCAAGATGACACTAGCCTATACATGTCATATACCAAATATACAAAGCTTCAAAAATAGCAACAAGATGATCAATAGTGTGACTATTCCTGATGACCCCCGAGTCTAAGCTAGCTCTGATTTATCTATAAAACAAGGAAAGAACACACAAAGTAAGCTTTAAAAGCTTAGTAAGCCATATACAAATAAATTATCACATGAAATAATATCATTTCTGTCAAATGGAAACTATAAGTAAACATTTATAAGATCACAAACCTTTCTCATAGTACACATATTCATTATCATAATTGAATTCATCACATACTTCCCTTTCATTACTCGTATAAATCTCGTACGTACCTGAGCCATTTAACTTATTCACACATTCTTTCTTGGCTTGACTTTGCCCGTTGAACCATTTGGAATCATTAAAGATACTCAAAAATCATAATAGCTCGTACAAAGCCATATCCCAGATATGGTTTTACATGTTGTCACATATCGATGCCATTGTCCCAGACAGGGTCTTACATGAAACCGAATAACGATGCCAATGTCCCAGAAATGGTCTTACACTTAATCACAATACAATGCCAATGTCCCAAACATGGTCTTACATGTAATCACATCTCAGTAACCTAATGTTTTGACATTCGTATCCTATACTATTCCTAAGAACCTACGGGACTTTTGGATGTCGTAACTTCATCAATTCTTGCTCGTATTTGATCGTTCAAAAATCATAGAAATTCAATGACAAATAAACACATATAATTCAATTTAAATGTATTTATTTGCATACGAACTTACCTCGTATTGAGAACAAACGGACTGGATCGACCATTTGACAACTTTCAATTTCCCCCGATCTAAATTTGATTTCTTTCTTTCAGGATCTATATGAATTCAAAATTAACTTATTTATTCATTGATTCAATCAATTCAGTCCAAAAACACATATTTATGCCAATTTGTACTTTGGCCCTAATGTAACACCCTAATTTTCGAGTTTTCTGTGTTTCTGTGATTTTTAAAATTTGTGTGTGTTCTGGTTGGTTAAAATATACATTTTAGTAGGTTAGTGGGCCTTTGGAAGGCCCAAACTTAAGTTAAATCTGTGGTAGTCTTTGAAATTTTAATTTTATGAACAGGTGATGCAATTGGTGTTTGGGCTTTTAAGAGTAAAGGGGTAAAAGATGACACAAAAAAGGAGTGTGGTGTAGTGGCAAGGTGGTGCCACTTAGGGGACAAGGAAGTGATGCCATAGAGGAAGCAAGGGGTCCAAGGTTCAAGTCTTGGATCTTGCAATATATTTTGGTTTTTCTTTTCAATAAATCTGGAGGCACGTACATGCGCTTTAAAGTTTAATGTGTTGGATTTATGACACAAATGAGTTGATGGCCTACTGGTGGCGGCATGAGTTGGCATGTGAGAGGACTTTGGTTCGAATCCCTTGGCACGCAAAGGTTGATTATTTTGCTATGTTGGGACGGCAAGAGTTGGTGTTGGTTTTAAACTCTGGTGATGGAGGGATCCCACATCGAGAAGCTAACATAAGAGTAGATGGAGAGCTGGCTTTAAATAGAGCAAACCATGAGGAGAGTAGGCATACCCTTCTTGGTTGATCCCTTTCGCTTTGTGACGTGCTCGTTTGGGTTGGGTGTCAGCTAAGAGTGTTTGAAGCGCGGACTAACTACAGTCTCCTAACAAGTGTGTATTTCTCATTACTCTAGCAGTAAGACGGCTATTTCGAGCCGCGATAAGCTGAAATGGACCATGTGGTCCCAATGGGTCCGTAGGCCCAAGTTGATAAGTTGTAGAATTGCTAAAATACCCCTGTAGGGTAGGACTACCGATTTACCCCTAGAGGGTAAAATAACTATTTTTCCCCTCGTGCGTAAATGACTAACTTGTGTGATGATTGGGTTAGTTGACATGGATTTATGTTAGTTATCGTCAATTCGTCAGTCTAATGTCTTAGTGATCGATTGTAGGATTATCGCATGGGAGATATCGTCATCAATCATCATCAACCAAGTGTGTAAACGACACCCTCCCTTAGACTGAATCGGTAAAAGCCGAAATACCGAAACGTTGGTATTTTGTGAACTTGCGAGCATACGAGCGCTCGTGAGACAGTTGTTAATGAATATGGTAAATTTGGATGATTAGAGTGCAGAGTGTGCATTTTCGTGCATAATGGTATTTTTGGGCTTAATGGGCCGAAAACGGGTCAATGGGCTAACGGGCCCACTTTGGTAAAAAGATGAGGTAAGTACTTCTGATTACTTGGTAAACATTAGAATAAGCATGAAACCTTAGCAATAGGTAATAATTACTGAAATACCCTTATGCATGCAAAATTACGATTTTATCCCTAAGGTTATTTTTTTTGAAAAGCATGATGTTCTGTTTCTGTATACATATGCCATGACATATTATTTATGTTGCATGGGACATGGGTTTATATTGATAGAGGAAGCGTTCTGGCAGCCTCACTATCTGGTAGCCTCGCCACATATATTTGTTCTGGTGACTTCGTCACAATATCTGGCAGCCTCGCTGCAATCTGGTTGCTTCGCCACACACATATATATATCTGTTCTGGTGGCCGAGCCATAATATCTGTATCTGGTAACTTCATCACAATATGTAGCAGCCTCGCTGCAATTTCTGTGGTGTGTAGCAGTTGGGTGGGTCGAGTAGTCTCCCCACATGGTGTAAGGCTGGTACGGGGGTGTTATGGATGGCTCTGGGTTGTGATTTCTGCATTCATGATATATTTGTTCTGTATCTGCTATAGGCCTATGGGTTTCATTCTGATTTCTGTATTAGGCCAAGGCCCAGATAAGTCTGACTTTGAGGTTTGATCTGTTTTGGGCTATGGTTGGGTTATGTTACACACTGAGTTTACCGAACTCACCCTTTATTTTCATCTCTGCAGGAAATCCCCAACCATAGTGGGCTTGGAGCTGTGAGGGATTCGAAATGGCCACATCATCTACAGAGTTGGTTTTTCTAAGTTAGTTTATTTTTATTATTTTTATATTCTGATTTAATTTTGGGTTTTAAGTTGTAATAAGGCCGCTATTTAAATTTCTTTTTTCCGCTATGGTTTTATTTTCTGATTATATTTATACTATGACGAAACTGCTAGTGTTAGGCTGCACAGGTTTTCAAAATTAATGAACTTTTTCAAGACTCAACAAGCACAACAAATGGATAGCCTAAAGATTGATAAACCGGCGTTTCATTCAACCTCTGTTTTTACAAAGACCACCCCAATCACTTAAACTAGTGAATGCATACTAAGTCGTAAGTCCATGTGACACGTCAGATTTGGCCATAACGTCTGGGCCGAGTTTGGGTTGATACATTTAGTGGTATCAAAGCCAAGTTGCAACAACTCGGCTATGGAACAGGTCTAAAAACGGGAGTTTTTAAAGAAACACTGAATAAAGGTTTTCAAAAATCTGTTTTTTTTTGAAACTTGATTATAAATTGTTTTCGAGAATGTTTCCGATATTTTCTCTTTACAAATAGATGATTTTAAAGATTAAAATCGGTTTTCTAAAATTTGGTTTTTTAGAAGGTGGCACACCGAATCTCCGGCCCAAGTCTGTAAGTTTTCTAAGCCTTTCTGATTGTTTCTGAAATATCTGTTATATGCTTGTACAAAACCTTATCATGGTACTTTAGTTAGGGTAACACTGGAACTATAGAAACTCTGATAAGTAGACTGAGACTGTAGCTAGGCTACCGCAAAAGGAAACAAACTCAAACTCTGAATTACTGTTATTCATAAGACATCTGTAATAAACACTAAAATATTAAACTGATTCATAAAATTCTTAATCGGATAATACAAAATGAGTACATGAGCAGCTCGTGGAAGAGGCCGTGGACGTGGCCGAGGTAATGCTCAGGCTGAATCTTCGTCTTTAGGACATGTGCCGGCAGCAGATGCACCGGTACTACCGGCAACGGAGGTAGAGTCTCATGATCGAGGTGTCGGGGACGATGCTCTGTCCCAGGCAATGCTCTGAGTTTTGGAAAGGGTTGCTGGGGCAAGTACGAGAAACAAAATTCAGGGGTCTATTTCTGAGCGGCTCTGGGCCAATGGAGCAGAGATATTTAGGGGTGTATCTGGTGTAACCCCGAATGTGGCTGAGTATTGGTTAGAAGCCACAGAGCGGATTATGGATTGTCTAGACTGCTCTATGGAGCAGAAGCTGAAGGGAGCCATATCGTTACTCAGGGATGAGGCTAGTTACGTGGACGCTCGCCGAAAATAATTTCTGAACCTGGTCCAAGGGAGTAAGTTAGTGGCTGAGTATAAGTCTGAGTTTCTGAGACTGAGCCGGTATGCTTCTGGGATTGTCGCTACAGAGTATGAGTGTAGCGTACGCTTCGAGGATAGTCTGAGAGATGAACTTAGGGTGCTGATTGCTCCGCAGAGGGAGCGTAACTTCGCTGCTTTAGTGGAGAAAGCTAAGATAGTTGAGGAAGTGAAGCATACAGAAAGACAGAATCATGAGAAAGATCAGAACCGTTTTAGGAGAGATTCAGGACTTTCAGGTGGTATGAACAGGAATGTTAAGAGAGCAAGGGTAATGGAGCCAGTTCGAGCAGTATCGATGAATGTTGTTAGACCGCAGGGTTGTAGGAATTGTGGGAAGATGCATATGGGCGAGTGTCGGAAATGTTCTGGTGCTTGTTTCTGATGCGGATCTATGGAGCATAGGATTAAGGATTATCCCCAGGAACCAGATCAGGTTCAAGTTTTAGAGCAGAGGGTCGCTCAACCAGTGTGGGGTAGACCACAGTTTCCGATAGGACGTGGGTAAGGCAGAGGTGGTAATGGAAACAGTCGAGGAAGAGGAGCACCTGGCAGGGGTGTTGGATTTGCTGAGGCTCGTCAGCCGGTGTTGGTGTATGCAGCTCATCGGCGAGAGGAGGGTGATGCACCTGATGTCATAACTGGTACGTTTCTGATTTCCAGTATGCCATACACTGCGTTGATAGATGTTGGATCTACCCATTCATATGTTGCATGTGCTATATCTGGGTCGCTGGGTGTGCGCTCTGAGGAGACCGTGAGTGAGGTATCTGTACTAAGTCCTTTAGGTCACTCGGTTAGGGTAGATAAACTGTATAGAGATGTTCCTATAGAAACTCAAGGAAAAGTTTTCTCTGGAGATCTGATGGAGGTACCTTTTGGAGAATTCGATTTTATTTTGGGAATGGATTGGCTTGTTAAGCATAGGGCTACTCTGGATTTTCCTACTAAGCGAATAATGTTAAAGACCATAAAGGATGAGGAGGTTTTGGTGATAGGCGAGTGTAAGGATTATCTGTCTAATGTGGTGTCGGCATTGAGAGCCGGGAAGTGGATTCGGAAGGGGTGTGAGGCTTATTTGGCATTTGTAAGCCAATCGGAAACTGAAGATCTGACAG
This sequence comes from Gossypium hirsutum, assembly GCF_007990345.1. Lineage (NCBI taxonomy): Eukaryota > Viridiplantae > Streptophyta > Magnoliopsida > Malvales > Malvaceae > Gossypium > Gossypium hirsutum. The sequence continues at coordinate 53,342,719 of NC_053425.1, read as the reverse complement.
TGGACAAAGTTAGAACCGTCAAGGATTTTCAAGATGTTTTTCTAGAGGAGCTTCCGGGTTTGCCCCGAACCGAGAGGTTGAGTTTGGAATCGACTTGTTGCCTGGAACGGCACCGGTGCCCATTGCACCTTATAGGACGGCACCGAAGGAGTTGGTAGAGCTGAAAGCCCAAATTCAAGAGTTATTGGATAGAGGCTTCATTAGACCAAGTGTGTCTCCGTGGGGAGCACCAGTGTTGTTCGTAAAGAAGAAAGATGGGTCAATGTGGATGTGCATCGATTATCGGCAGTTGAACAAACTGACGATTAAGAACAAGTACCACTACCGAGAATCGATGATTTATTCGACCAACTTAGAGGAGCTTCAGTATTTTCCAAGATTGACCTTCGATCTGGATATCATCAGTTGAGGGTTAAGGAGGTGGATATTCACAATACGACATTCAAAACTCGGTATGGTCACTATGGGTTCTTGGTTATGCCATTTGGGTTGACGAACGCACCTGCGGCATTTATGGATCTGATGAATCAAGTGTTCCAGCCATACTTGGATCGATTCATGGTCGTCTTTATCAACGATATTTTGGTTTATTCTGAAACTGAGGAGAAGCATGATGAGCATCTTCGTATTGTGCCACAAGTGCTGAGGGAGAATGAGCTTTATGCGAAATTCAGTAAATGTGAGTTCTGGTTGAGAGAGGTAACTTTCTTGGGGCATGTTGTCTCTGCTGAAGGGATCAAGGTGGACCCTCGAAAGATTGAAGCGATTCTGGAATAGAAACCACCGAGGTCAATGTCGAAAATTTGAAGTTTTCTGGGTTTAGCTGGGTACTATAGAAGATTTGTGGAAGGATTTTCTGTGATGGCAGCGCCTTTGACAAAGCTTATAAAGAAGGGAGTACCGTTTGTTTGGACTGAGAAACAATAAGAATCTTTTGAGAAGCTGAAGAAAGTTCTGACCGAGGCACCTGTACTGATTCAGCCGGAGTTTGGAAAATATTTTACCGTATACAGTGATGAATCACATGTAGGGTTGGGCTGCATGCTGATGCAATAGGGTAAAGTGGTTGCTTATGCATTGCGACAGCTTAAACCACATGAAGTTAACTATCCTACTCATGATCTGGAGTTGGAAGCGGTAATCTTTGCGTTTAAGATTTGGAGACATTACCTGTACAGAGAAAGGTGTATTATATACACAGATCATAAGAGTCTTAAGTACTTGCTGACTCAGAAGGAGCTGAACCTTAGGCAGCGGAGATGGATAGAGTTGCTTAAGCATTATGACTACGCGATTGAGTATCACCCAGACAAAGCTAATGTGGTGGCTGATGCCCTAAGTTGTAGAACTGTATCTGATCTGAGAGCCATGTTTGCTCGTTTGAGTCTGTATGACGACGATAGTCTGTTAGCAGAACTGCAAGTTAGGCCAACCTGGGTGGATGAGATTAAGAAAAAATACTAGAGGGATGAGTCCCTGGTTTCTCGATTCCGGCAGGTTAAGAATGGGGATACTTCTAAGTTTGGACTGAACAGTGAGGGAGTTCTGTGTTACAGAGGTAGAGTTTGTATTCCGAAGGACTCTGACTTGAGGCAAGCAATTCTGAAAGAAGCTCATGGAGGTCTGCGTGCTATGCATCTTGGAGGGAGTAAAATGTATTGCGACTTAAAGGAGTTGTATTGGTGGCCTTGATTGAAGCAAGAGGTAACGGAAGTTGTGGGAAAATGTCTGACTTGTCAGCAAGACTTTTACAGCCAGTGAAAGTACCACTTTGGAAGTCGGAGAGCGTAACCATAGATTTTGTGAGTGGGTTACCCTTGACACCGTCGAAGAAGGACTCGATTTGGGTAATTGTGGATAGGTTGACCAAATCTGCTCATTGAATACCTGTCTGTACTGATTATTCACTTCAGAAGTTAGCCAAATTGTATGTGGCAAAAATAGTGCGACTTCACGGAGTGCCAGTGTCAATTATTTCTGATCGAGATCCTAGATTCACATCTCAGTTTTGGAAAAAGTTGCATGAGGTGTTGGGTACGCGGTTGAACTTTAGTACAGCCTTTCATCCTCAGACTGATGGTCAGTCGGAAAGGGTTATTCAGATTCTGGAAGACATGTTGAGGGGATGCGTTATCGACTTTCGAGGTAGTTGGGAGGATTACTTACCGTTGGCAGAGTTTGCATACAACAATAGTTATCAGGAAAGTATTCAAACGGCTCCTTATGAGGCACTGTATTGGTGAAGATGTCGTACACCTAGTTTTTAGACCGAGTTGGGTGAACGACAGGTTCTTGGACCTGAGTTTGTGGCAGATACTGAGGATAAGGTCAAGTTGATTAGAGACTGGTTGAAGGAAGAATCTGATAGACAGAAGTCATATGTAGATTTGAAGCGCAAGGAAATTGAGTACTCTAAGGGTGATATGGTCTTCTTGAAGGTTTCACGTTGGAAGAAAATATTAAGGTTTGGGAAGAAAGGGAAGTTAAGTCCGCGGTTCATTGGGCCTTATCGAATTCTTAAGCGAGTAGGTCCAGTGGCTTATCAGTTGGAGCTACCTCAAGAATTGGATAGCATTCATGATGTCTTTCACGTCTCCATGTTAAGGCGGTATCGTTCTGACACTACTCATGTTGTGCCGGTTGCAGAGATCGAGGTCCAAATAGACTTGACTTTTGAGGAAGAGCCTGTGCAGATTTTGGATCGAGATGTTAATATTTTAAGGAGGAAATCAGTTCCGCTAGTAAAGGTGCTGTGGCGTAATCATGGTAGAGAGGAAGCTACTTGGGAGCCAGAAGTGGCGATGCGTCAACAATATCCTCATCTGTTTGATTCAGGTAAAATTTTGAGGACGAAATTTCTTTAAGGAGGGTAGAGTTGTAACGCCCCAATTTTCGGGTTTTCTGTGTTTCTGTGATTTTTAAAATTTGTGTGTGTTCTGGTTGGTTAAAATATATATTTTAGTAGGTTAGTGGGCCTTTGGAAGGCCCAAACTTAAGTTAAATCCGTGGTAGTCTTTGGAATTTTAATTTTATGAACAGGTGATGCAATTGGCGTTTGGGCTTTTAAGAGTAAAGGGGTAAAAGATGGCACAAAAAAGGAGTGTGGTGTAGTGGCAAGGTGGCGCCACTTAGGGGACAAGGAAGTGACACCATGGAGGAAGCAAGGGGTCCAAGGCACGCCATGTAGTGGCAAAGTCTTAGCTCTTGCAATATATTTTGGTTTTTCTTTTCAATAAATCTGGAAGCAAGTAGGTGCGCTTTAAAGTTTAATGTGTTGGATTTATGACACAAATGAGTTGATGGCCTAGTGGTGGTGGCATGAGTTGGCATGTGAGAGGACTTTGGTTCAAATCCCTTGGCACGTAAAGGTTGATTATTTTGCTATGTTGGGACGGCAAGAGTTGGTGTTGGTTTTAAACTCTGGTGATAGAGGGATCCCACATCAGGAAGCTAACATAAGAGTAGATGGAGAGCTAGCTTGAAATAGAGCAAACCATGAGGAGAGTAGGCATACCCTTCTTGGCTGATCCCTTTCGCTTTGTGACGTGCTCGTTTGGGTTGGGCGTCAGCTAAGAGTGTTCGGAGCGCGGATAACTACAGTCTCCTAATAGGTGTGTATTTCTCATTACTCTAGCAGTAGGACGGCTATTTTGGGCCGCGATGGGCTAAAATGGGCCATGTGGTCCCAATGGGTCCGTAGGCCCAAGTGGATAAGTTGTAGAATTACTAAAATACCTCTATAGGGTAGGACTACCGATTTACCCCTGGAGGGTAAAATGACTATTTTTTCCCTCGTGCGTAAATGACTAACTTGTGTGATGATTGGGTTAGTTGACGTGGATTTATGTTAGTTATCGTTAATTCGTAAGTCGAATGTGTTAGTGATCGATTGTAGGATTATCGCGTGGGAGATATCGTCATCAATCGTCATCAACCAGGTGTGTAAACGACACCCTCCGTTAGACTGAATCGGTAAAAGCCGAAATACCAAAACATGGGTATTTTGTGAACTCGCGAGCGTGCGAGCACTCGTGAGATAGTTGTTAATGAATATGGTGCATTTGGATGAGTAGAGTGCAGAGTGTTCATTTTCGTGCACAACAGTATTTTTGAGCTTAATGGGCCGAAAATGGGCCAATGGGCCAACGAGCCCACTTTGGTAAAAAGACGAGGTAAGTACTTCTGATTACTTGGTAAACGTTAGAATAAGCATGAAACCTTAGCAATAGGTAATAATTACTGAAATCCCCTTATGTATGCAAAATTACGATTTTACCCCTAGGGTTATTTTTTTTTTGAAAAGCATGATGTTCTGTTTCTGTATACGTATGCCATGACATATTATTTATGTTGCATGGGACATGGGTTTATATTGATGGATGAAGCGTTCTGGCAGCCTCGCTGCAATCTGGTGGCCTCGCCACATATATCTGTTCTGGTGACTTCGTCACAATATTTGGTAGCCTCGCTGCAATCTGGTGGCTTTGCCACATATATATATATCTGTTCTGGTGGCCTAGCCACAATATCTGTATCTGGTGACTTCGTCACAATATCTGGTAGCCTCGCTGCAATTTCTGTGGTGTGTAGCGGTTGGGTGGGTTCGAGTAGTCTCCCCACATGGTGTAAGGCTGGTACGGGGGTGTTATGGATGGCTCTGGGTTGGGATTTCTGCATTCATGATATATTTGTTCTGTATCTATTATGGGCCTATGGGTTTTATTCTAATTTTTGTACTGGGCCAAGGCCCAGATAAGTCTGACTTTGAGGTTTGATCTGTTTTGGGATATGGTTGGGTTATGTTACACACTGAGTTTACCGAACTTACCCTTTATTTTCATCTCTGCAGGAAATCCCCAACAATAGTGGGCTTGAAGCTGTGAGGGATTCGGACTGGCCACATCATCTGCAAAGTTGGTTTTTCTAAGTTTATTTTTATTATTTTTATATTCTGATTTAATTTTGGGTTTTAAGTTGTAATAAGGCCGCTATTTAAATTTCATTTTTCCGCTATGGTTTTATTTTCTGATTATATTTATACTATGACGAAACTGCTAGTGTTAGGCTGCGCGGGTTTTCCAAATTAATGAACGTTTTCAAAACTCAACAAGCACAACAAATGGATAGCCTAAAGATTGATAAACCGGCTTTTCATTCAACCGCTGTTTTTACAAAGACCACCCCAATCACTTAAACCAGCGAATGCATACTAAGTCGTAAGTCCATGTGACACGTTAGATCTGGCCATAACGTCTGGGTCGGGATTGGGGTGTTACACCTAAACTTTCACATTTCTTACAATTTAGTCATTATTTCACTAAACACAAAATTCATGAAATTTCATTAAACCCAAGCCTACCCAAATTTCATATATGTCCCTAGCAGCCCATATTTTTCTTTTATTTCACATTTCAACCCTTCAATTTACAAATTTCACCATTTAATCCCTAATATGCATTTTTACTCAAGATCACTTTACAAAACATAGATATCTTTCACTAAGCTCACATAATTCATCATCAATCATTCGAGAACACATGAATTCATCAATGGAAACTTTCAAAACATTAAGTAGTTTTGCAAATTAGTCCCTGGGCTAGCTAGTACTTAGAGCAACGATCACAAAAACGTAGAAATCATCAAAAACCGAAAAAAAATCACATACCAATTTGTTCATGCAATTTTTGAACCCTTAAACTCAACAATGGCTTCTTTTTCCTTTAAATTTCGATGAAAAAGATGACAAACTCCACTAATTTTTATCATTTGTTTTATTTAATTTGCCATTAATAGACAAATTACTCTAATAACCTTTAATTCAACATTATAATTCATCCAAGTTATGACCATATTTGACCATCCCATTAGCCAAAGGTAAAATAACATCATAAGGACTTCCAAATTAATAACTCATAGCAATTAAGCACTTTAAACAAATAGAATGCAACTTTTGTATTTTACGCGATTTAGTCCTTTCATGAAATTAAGCACTCAAACGCTAAAATTATTTCACAAATTTTTCACATATTTATAATCACATGCTATAAACACCAAAAAAATATTAAAATAATTTTTTTAACTCGGATTTTTCATTCTAAAACTACTGTTTCGATTTAGCAAAAATCGGGTTGTTACAACTCTCCTCCCTTAGGGATTTCGTCCCCGAAAGTCTTACCAGTGAATAGGTTTAGATATTGCTTTCTCATAGTATCCTATGGTTCTCACGTAGCTTCTTCAACCCTGCGTCGATGCCATAAGACTTTCACTAATGCTATTTTCTTATTTCTCAGCTCTTTGATCTCACGAGCTAAAATTTGAATCAATTCTTCACTGTACAACAAATCTGACTGAGTTTCAACTTTAGAAGGAGAAATAACATGTGATGGGTCGGATCTGTATCTTCCTAGCATCGATACATGGAATACATTATGAATCTTCTCTAATTCTGAAGGTAATGCTAAACAATATGCCACTGGACCTATTCTTTCAAAGATCTCATACAGCCCGATAAATCTCGGACTCAATTTGCCTTTACGATAGAACCAAAGTATTTTCTTCCACGAGGATACTTTCAAAAACACTTTATCCCTGATCTAAAACTCAATATCTTTTCGCTTTAAGTCTGTGTATGATTTCTGACGGTCTGACGATCCGACGCTGCTTTTAGACTATCACGAATTACTTTCTATTCAGTCTCTTTAATCAAATCGATCCCAAGTATCTTATTCTCGCTAAGTTCAGTCCAATATAACGGTGTTCAACACTTCCAACCATATAAAGCTTCATACGGTGCCATTTTAATACTCGATTGAAAACTGTTGTTATAAGCGAATTCAATCAACGGCAAATACTTTTCCCACATACCTTCAAACTCAAGAATGCAACATCTCAACATATCCTTAAGTATATTTATAACTCGCTCGAATTGACCATCCGTCTGCGGGTGAAATACAGTGCTAAAATGTAGTTTTAAACCCAATGCATCTTCCAGTTTCTTCCAAAACCTCGATGTCAACCTCGGATCCCTATCCGAAATAATAGAAATAGGTACTTTGTGTAATCTCACAACCTCAGAAATATACAACTCAACTAACTTTTCAAGCGAATAGTCTGTTCGTACTAGAATGAAATAAGCTAATTTTGTCAATCTGTCAACTATAACCCAAATTGCATCTTTCTTTCTCACAGATAAGGACAATCCCGACACAAAATCCATAGTCACTCTATCCCATTTCCACTCAGGAATCATAATAGGCTGTAATAAACCTGAAGGTACTTGATGCTCAGCTTTGACTTGCTGACAAATCAAACATTTCGAAAGAGATTCTGAAATATTACGTTTCACACCAGGCCACCAATAAAGTTGTTTAAAATCATTTTACATTTTCGTGCTTCCAGGATTAACAGATAAACGACTACTATGTGCGTCATTCAAAATCATTCGAATCAATTTTGAATTTCTTAGACCATTCAAACTTTACATCTTTTTGAAGTAATCTCGTCAATGGAGTTGCAATCATCGAAAAGCCTTTCACAAATCGTCTATAATAGCTGGTGAGTCCAAGAAAACTACGGGCTTCAGATACATTTTTCAGAGGCTTCCAATCTATTATTGCAGAAATCTTGCTCGGATCGACTTAGATACCCGATAATGACACAATATTCCCCAGAATAGCAACCTCTCGTAACTAGAATTCACATTTGCTAAACTTTGCATATAACTACTTATCACGCAGAGTCTGCAATACAATTCTCAAATGCTCAGCATGCTTGGGTTCATTTTGCGAATAAATCAAAATATCATCAATGAACACAACAACAAATTGATCTAGGTACGGTCTGAAAATTCGGTTCATTAAATCCATAAAGACTGGAGGAGCATTCGTTAGTCCGAAAGGCATAACTAAAAATTCAGAATTACCATACCTTATTCTAAAAGTTGTCTTTGGCATATCAGAGTCCGCAACTCGTAACTGATAATAACCCGATCTCAAATCTATCTTTGAAAACACTATAGCCCTTTTTAACTGATCAAACAAATCATCTATTCTGGGCAGAGGATACTTATTCTTGATCGCCACTTTTCTAAGTTGTCGGTAATCTATATACATTCTCATCGTGCCATCTTTCTTTTCCAGAAATTGTAATAGCCCGATTTAGACCCTAATCGGAACAGTGGTTTCGGGACTGCGAAATCGAGTCAGAAAAATATATAAAAATTATTTTCTATGTTTATTTTGTGTGAATTTATATTTTTGAAATTTTTGTGGTTTAATTTTGTTGTTTAGGTATCCAATTAAATAATAGGACTTAATCACGTAAATTGAAAATTTGTTAGTTAAAAGCATAAAGAGCTGAGTTGGTATTGGCTTATTAAATGGAAGTCCTTAAATTGTAAATAGACCATTAGCAATATAAGTGGACGGCTAAGGATATTAAAATGTGATAATATGATGTTTTAACTAAGGTCATATATGTAAATTAAATGTTAAGTTTTATAAAAACATAAAACATAAAAAAAATAAAGCCATGTTCAGTTTTTTTCATATTACCGAAACTTAAATAAGAAAGAAAAGAAAAGGAAGCTAGGTTTCGGCCATAGCCAAGCTTGATTCAAGGTGAGTTCTAGCTCAGTTTTTGATAATTTCTACGTTTTTGAGATCGTTGCTTCGAGTACTTCAAGACCCATGCTTTAATTTTTTATTTTGATGAATATTTTGAGTTGTGCCATTGTTGATAGCTTGTGATTTTTTTTGTTTGATGATGAAAAATGAAAGATATGTTTTAGATTAACATGTTTTGTATTGGAGTTTTTGGTGATTTTGAGTAATTAGGACTAAATTGCAAAAATAATAATTTGAAGGACTAAAATGTGAAATAAATGAAATATGTGGACTTTTATGGTAATCGTTAAGATTCAGCCAAACATGAGTACTTTGAAATTGTGCATATTTTGTGTTTTGTGTAATAGGGACTAAATTGTAAAAATTATAAATGTTAGGGGTAAAATGATAATTTGTCCATTTATGTGTTTTTGGACTAAATTGAATGAAAATATGTTTGAATGAGCTTAATTTGAATATGTTTAGATCAATGACCAAATAAATTAGATTTGGACCGGGGAAAAACGAAAGTTATCGACTAGCACCCCTGTCCCGTTTTACGACGTCCGAGGTAAGTTTATAAGCAAATAGAGGTACTTAATATTAATTAAATGTAAAGTATAGATGCTAAATTGAAATATATGATATTTTAAATGAAATTGACGAAAATGTATAAGCTTGGTAATCTTGTACGAGCATTCGTTTCGATCAAGTTACGACGTCCGAAAGCCTCGTATGAACCTTAGGAATAGTTAGGATACATATTTCATGACATAGGATTCTGATATATGTGTGCGAGTAAGACCATGGCATTGATTTGTAATTCCGATATGTCTTTTCGAGTAAAACCCTGTCTGGGACAGTGGCATCGATATGTGGCTACATGTAAGGCCACGTCTGGGACGTTGGCATTGTACGATTTATGTGTAACAGTCCAGATTTGACCCTAGCTGGAATAGTGGTGTCGGGACCAAAAATTTGAGTCTGAAAAATATTTTAATATTATTTTTTGTGTCTGTGATATGTGAATTTACATCTGTGAAATTTTTGTGATTTAATTTGTCTATTTTCGTGCTTAATTATGAAAAAGGATTAAATCGCGTAAAGTGTAAAAGTTGAGTGCTAAATGTTAAAGCACCTAATTGGCTTGGCTTTTAAAATAAAAGTTCTCGCATGTCAAATTTACCATTTGTTTTAATGGTGGACAAATATGGACATTAGTGGTTGAAATTTTATGTTATTTAGTCAAGGGCAAAATGGGAAAAAAGTGATTAATAAGTAATATAATAAAATAAAAAATGTTAATGGATGAAATGTTCATCCATACTTGCCAAAATTCAAAGAGAAAGTAAAGAAATAAAAGCATTTAGGGTTCGGCTAGATTAAAGCTCAATTAAGGTATGGATTTTCGTCTGTTTTTGATAATTTCTACGTTTCTGTGATCGTTGCTTCGTGTTCTTCAAAGCCCATGTCGGAATTTCTGTTTCTGTTAAAGATTTCATGAAATGCCATTGTTGATATCATGAGTTTTGTGATGTTTTTGAATGAATTATAAAGGCTTTATAGATGGTTCATAAGTTTTGTCTTTGAGTTTTTGATGAAATTGAGCTATTTGGACTAAATTGTGAAAATGAGGCTTTGAAGGACTAAATTGTGAATTAAACATGTTGTATGGGCTTATATAGAAGTCATGAAAATTCTGTTAGCCCTTGTTGCAAATAAAATTTGCATATATGTGATTTTGTGAAAAAAAGGACTAAATTGTCAAAGAGTGAAAATGTAAGGGCTAAAATGTAAAGTGCCCTAAATATGTGTATATGGATTAAATTGAATGTAATGAATGATTTAATGGTTGAATTTTTATTGTATAAGATCAAGAACAAAGAAAATCAAACTTAGATCGGGGGAAGTCCAACATAGTTGAATAGTCGACTTGTTTTATCCGAAATCCGTACGAGGTAAGTCAAATTACAATTACGTGTTAATTGAAATAAATTCTGCTGTAATATCCTGAATTAGGGCTTAATCGGAATAGTGGTTTTGTGACCATAAATCCGAGATAGAAATAATTATTTTACAATAATTTTGACGTTTATGATATGATTGCATGATTGTGTGAAAATTTCGTGATGAAATTCTATGCCTAAAGTGCTTAAATTGAAAGTAGGGACTAAATCGAATAAGTTGCAAAACTTGCATTCTAGAAGTTTTTAGTATGAAATTGTTTTGGAATATTAATGAGGAGGTCTTAAATAGCAATTTTACCAATTTTAAGTTCATGGACAAAATTAGGACATGGAAGGAATTTTTGGAAAGTTTAGTAGTAAGGGTATTTTGGTCATTTAGTTATTAAAATGAATTAAAAACAAAATTAAAAGCCAATTTTTGTCCATCTTCTTCATTAGGCTGAAATTTCAAGGGTTCTCCATAGCTAGGGTTTGTTTCAAGCTTCCAAGCTCCATAGTAAGTGATTCCAAGCCCCGTTTTTAATGTTCTTTACGTTTTTGGAATCCGGGAAGCTCGATTAAGCTTATGCTAGCAATAATTCAACCTAGGGTTTATATTTGGAGAAATACCCATAGGTGAAATTTGTGTATTTTGATGTTTTGTGATAGAATATGGGGTTTTAAATTATGTTAGACAACTTGTGCTACTCGGTTTTTAGTGAAAACGAGTAAAAGGGCTTAATCAGTAAAAATACCTAATAGTCACAGGTATATGTTAGAGAGAGAATTTGATGTTGCCATAGAAGGAAAAAGTGATCAGCATGTTATAAAACATAAGAATAAGGAATAAAGTTTAATTCCCGAGCCTAGGGGCAAAAGTGTAATTATGCAAAAGTTTAGGGGCAAAAGTGCACTTTTTTTAAAATTCGTATTAAATGCTGTTTTGATAAATGTATGTATTAAATAAGATTAATTTGGTATTATAGATCAAGAAAAACGAGATTCAAGTCGTGATCGAGGAAAAGAAAAGATTATGGACTAAATTGCAAAATCTTTATATTTTGGTACCAAAGTAAGTTCATGTGTAAATAATGTAGCATAAATGTTATTTTTAAGTTATTAATGTTAATTATATGATATGCTGATTTTAATCATGAAATATTATGCTTTGTGGTTAATGTTGAGTAATATGCAAATTATGTTTACTACTTGATAAATATGAATTGCTACCGAGTATCGGTTCCGATATTCCATGGAAGACGGCAAATGTGAGATCGAGGGAAAAAGCCCGTTTGAACCTTAGGAATAGATTAGGATACAAGTGACATGTCACTAGGATGGTTGAGCATCCGAAATCGTTGAGTTGAGTCCGAGTTCACTTATGGATGCGAATGTCCGAACTCGTTGAGTTGAGTCCGAGTTCACTTATGGATGCGAACGCCCGAGCTCGTTGAGTTGAGTCCGAGTTCACTTAGGGGCGGGTTACATGATTTCTTGATTACATATGAGGCACTTATGTGCAAATTATCCGTGTATCCGAGTTGTATTCTGATGTGTTCAACGGGTGAAATTTCTAGTTTAATGGAAGAGCACTTAAGATATAAGTGACGTTTTGGGTAAGTGTTGTGAAATGGACACTTTGGACAGGTATGTTCTTAACCCTCGGGTTGAAAATAGATACAACAACGATAAGGTGGTAAGATGATGAATGATGTTTAAAGATGTGATATATGTTTTGGTGGTACCATGCTAAAGTTGTTTGGTATATTTGTATTGTTATGTTACTTGTTATTTACATATGAACTTACTAAGCATTTATGCTTACTCCTTCCTTTTCATTCACTGTAGTTTTGAACAAGACGGCTCAGGAATCGGGACAGGTCGAAAGTTCGATCACACTATCCAAAGGACTTTTATCTTGGTAAATGGCTTGTACAACTACTTAAGTATGGCATGTATAGCAATATACCTATTTTGTGTAAATAATTTTATAATATGGCCATGTTTGGTTGAGAAAATGTTTGATATTGATAAGTCATGGTGATGGCTAATTTAGATCATGTTTGATATCATGGAAGTTTAATAGGTTATCTAGTTCATAAAAATTCATGGAAAGATGAAACTTGCCTTAAAACAGAATATTGCTGCAGCAATGACATGAATTTGAAAAATCACTAACAATAGTATAAATAGAACTAAATGATGAGTAAGTTATGAAATTGAAGCTTAATGAGTCTATTTTCATATGGATTGAACAAAACAGGAATATAAATTATATTTTATGAGATATTTAAACTTTTGCGAAACAGGGCCAGAGTGATTTCTGGATCCCCTGTTCTGAATTTAAAAATTCATCATAAATTTTACTAAAATAATTAGAAGTTTCTATTTATATGTACAGATTCCTTATTGAGTCTAGTTTTAATAGAAATAAACCTTATAGTCATTGAAATTTTTTATAGAGATATATCTGATTCGTAATACACAGAGGTCAGAGCAGTCGAACCCTAAAATAGGGGATACTTTAATTAATAAAATGTACTAATTGGCCCAATAAAAAATTCTAGAAAAAAATTAGTAAATAGATATATGAGTCTAGATTCAGGGAAAATTTACAGATCTTGATTTCGAGTTTCGTAACTCGAGATATGATTTTTCTTGTAACTGTGACGCGAGTAGCTAGAAAGCTGTGAATGTAGAAACAAATGATTTGAAGTTCTTAAATTGATAAATTATGTTCGGTAACCCCTCAAGCTCGACTCCGGTGATGGTCTCGGGTGTGGGGGCGTTACATCTGCACATATAAACTGTAATATTTATTGGATGGCCTTGAGTGCCGGATAAATATATTTGGAGTAAAGTAAGATAATATGTTAGTATCTGAAAAGCTCTGTATATTTCTAAGAAAAGTTGACATCTGTCTGAGACATCGTGTAAGACCGTGTCTGGGACATCAGCATCGTATCTGATTTCGTGTAAGACCCTGTTTGGTACAGAGGCATCGATATTGAATTACATGTAAGACCACGTCTGGAACATTGGCATTGTACTTGTTTATGAGCATCTGTATCGCTTCTGACCTGTCTGATAATAGCGTACGAAATCTGAGATTGAGTATATGAAATGTATAACCTATGCAGGTACGTTTGTATCGTACTAACTTTTTAAATATGAAAAACTCTGTCTCTATGAAATATGTATGGAAATGAAGCATGGTTAAGTTTATGAATTATTCTATGTATGGAAATATATATGCAAACAAAGGAGCATGGTTAAGTTTATGAATTATTCTATGAAATGGTTATGAATATTTATGGTTAAATTGTACTTATATGTTTTAGTAGTTAGACCAATTGTATTTGGCTTACTAAGCTCTTTGTAGCTTACTCTGTGTGTTTACTGTCTGTTTTACAGTTATCGTAGCTACTGAAGGCTCGGGTATAGTCGAGGATCATCACCACACTATCAATCTCATTTTGGTACTTTTGAAAGTATACATATTTTAAAGTATGGCATGTATAGGCTAGAAGGTCTATGTATATAAGTTTTGATGTGTATATATTATGCCATGAGAGTTGGCTAGCAAATGAAATGTTGTATAAAGTTTTGGTGTTTGGTTGATAGTGCCAAATGATGTATGGTTGTAGTGTTTTGGTATGGAATTGGTTGGAAATTTTGGTATGAATGTTGTATATTATTTCTTGTAGGATTGGACCCAAAAAGGGGTGGCAAATTTGGCTTAAACCAAGCTTACTTGGTTCCACACGGTCAGGGGACATGGGCGTGCCTTGTGGCTATGTAAGAAAAGCAGTATTCTCCTAAGAACCACATGGTCTTGACACATGGGCGTGTCATATGGCCGTGGGCTAAAGTCAGTAGCTAGCTAAGTATCACATGGCCATAGTACATGGGCATGCCTATTGGCCGTGTGAAAAAGTCAGTACAGGACCTATTTTTGGCACGGCTGGTTAACATGGGCGTATCTAGTGCCCATGTGTGACATACGGCCTTGTCACACGGGCGTGTGACTTTAACAGTTTGAAAGAATTGGTTAAGTTTTGAAAATTCTGAATAGGTTCAGTTTAGCTCCGACCTTTCCTTAAATGTATGTTTTAGGTCTCGTAGACTATATTTAGAGATGATTGCTTATGAAATGATGTTAAATAATATCTGTGATTCTGAATTGGTTCGAAATGTTCTATCTGTCTGGTAATGCCTCGTAACCCTAATCTGATGTCGGTTACGGGTTAGGGGTGTTACATTATGTTATTATTCGAGTGTCCTATCCAATTTCGAATGGTTTATCGAGCAAAGGTAAATTGTGTATAGATGTGTAATACGAGCTAAATGGCCAGGTATGAATTAACTTGATATCTACTTGAGATAAGGTAAGAAAGTACTATGGATATTTGTTGTAAATCATGTACAATGCAAATGAAGAATTCATGTGTATTTGGCTTGTGAATGAATAATTTGTGTATCATTGAAATGTTACTTAATATGTGCATATATGATTTGGTATATTCGGCCACATAGGTATTAATTATGTAACACCCTAATACCTGTGTCCAATATTAATTTAAGTAATTACAACAATAACAGCACGTTTCCATGAGTAACTTCTATAGTAAGCACATACTAAAACAAGGGTAAAAAAATTGTAAGGTGATTTTTCTCCTCTTGATCGAATATACATACATAATGTATCTCGAATGCTTAACATGTTAGTTCAAGCATAACATAATCACACTCATATCACAATATGGATTCATATGTCAAGTTGATTTCACTTCAAGATTTATAATTAAACCATTATCACATCCATACATAGAACTTTAGCCATATTCACATGGCCTTATATATATACCATACTATCAAAATAGCAACCTCCCAAAATATTATTCTATACATGCCATAATGTCTATTTGAGTTTTAAACAAAGATACCAAAAAGGGTTGTCAAAAGATGTGATGACTTCGTAACGAATCCAAGCTTTCCTCGACAAGATGATCTATACAAAACCAATAAACACACCAAGTGAGTTATTAACTCAATAAGTCCTAAGAAATTTTAAAAAACAGATGTAATGATCCAATTATCTTAACAAAAATTTAAAATTTCAATCCAATATTAGCCAAATTCAAACAGGATATCACAAGGAAATCTTATGTCACATGTGTACATTATGAATTTGGTACATACTTACCTGAATTCACTATGTACTCCTACACCATTTAATCGCAAATTGAAAGGACCATGGTAAATATCATATGCATATCGTTGGCATATATATATAAATGACAAAGAATGTCCAATTAATCAAATAAAGCACAAACCAAGCCGCTCCATCTATAAATCAATCTCCAATCCATTTAGATTTATTTATCATTAATTTATATCTTTGTTCAACTATATACTAATTGAGCCGATGACCTTTCTCTTCTTTTTCTCTTCCCGAGCATTATCTATTAATATACAGATATAGATCAAGTCCCATGTCTAATATCCATGCACTTTTTATTACTCCCAGTTTAAAGTTTTAAACTTTTTCATTTGCACAAGCAATTCTCTACGATCGATATCGCACACTTAGTGCTCGATTTAAAGGTCCGCACACATAGTGCTTTTACTCATTCGCACAGATAGTGTCGTGTTTCCTCACACACATAGTGCTATATAATCTCGCACACATAGTGCCATATAGTTTTTGCACACATAGTGTCGCATAACCTCGCACACATAGTGCTGAAATTTCTTATCTATAGATACCACTATGTCATAGATAGGTTGATAAATCTCACATTCGATTTTCACAAATTCATACATACCATGATTTCTTATCCAACCTATTTTATGTGCAATATTAACCGTAGCTTAAATTACTTAGGAACTTACCTTTTTAGTGGGATGAACAGCTCCGATCAGCTACTCAACCGCTTTCGCTTTTCCTTTGGCCGAACTTGGCTCCCTTTGATTTTGAGCTCCAACTAAGCAAATAAAATAATTCAATCATCGTAGCCCCAATTTATATTCATTCCTCATAGACACACACACATATTCGGTATTCCATCTAATATTAACCATAGGCGAAAACCTATCATACAATTAAAACCCTTGTTCAAATTATTATTCACTAAAATACTATGGCCGAATCCCTCAATTAGCTAACATAGCCTCTTATATTCAATCTAATCACGTATATACAACCTAAATCCCTCTTTTAACACATAATTCACTATCTTGGAACTCATTTTCTAACTAATTTAACTTACTCCAAAGCCAAATGCTATTTGAGCATTAAGCTCATGTTCTTTTCATTATTAAGCAAGTATTATAACTCAACTAACATCCATTTTCAATTTGAAACATCAACATTCAAAATTAAACACGAAAATTCATAGCCGAATATATATATACTTTGTCCCAAACTCATAAATTCATCCATTCTAAGCTCAATTTGCCAATTAAACAAGTACTACTAATATTAAGCATTATTTCACAATTTATCTTAAATTGCCGAATGGACTCATGCTCCTAATTCATATACTTAACTTCATTAGCCGACTACTCAAGCTCATTTGAGCCACATATAGTAATTTAGTTTGTTCATACTCAATTAAAAACATTTCTCCTTACAAATTATCAAAACATACACAATGTAACCCATTGAGCTCATGACCGAATGCTTCATGCATCACAAACACAAAATCATACACATGGTTCATGTTAGGAGCTTCAAAACCAATTTAAATTTCTCAAAATCCAAAGAAAAACATATGAAATCATACCTTAATTCCTAACACAAGATGGCCGAATGCCTTAGGTGTTCTTTCTTCAATTTCTTGTTTAGTTTCGGCAAAATGTGAGACAAAAATGAGAAACTTTGTTTTTATCACCCTTTTTCTATTATTAATTCAAGGTTTTCTAAATAAAACTATTTAATATTGTTTCACTAATATAAAATACACAAAATGCCGAATTTTTCATCATCATTACCGTCCACTATAATCATAGTGGTCCATTTGACATGCAAGTCCTCTATGATGCTATCCATATACAATTTGGCCACTTCAACTTTTACCTATCACATTTTTATGGTTTCTCAACTAAGTCCTTTCAAGTAAAATTCTCATTCATAAGGCTAAATTAAAACATCAAATTTTCACACATGCATTATCACACATAGAAGTTATGCAAATAAATTTTTAAATACATTTTATGACTCGATTTTGTGGTCCCGAAACCATATTCCGACTAGGGTCAAATTAGGGCTGTCACAAATTATACATGAGATGTCATTTGATGATTCTTAAGTTCTCATAAAAGAATAAATGGATGTATGGTTTATTATGACTATTTGGTTTGGAAGTTGATTTAGAATGTGTTAAATGATTATGTGTATATTCGGCTTAGGTGGATAATAGTCTATGACAAATGTATTATTTATAGAATTTGTAAGTTTGAGGTCAAGCATGGGAATGTTAATGCATTTTGTTTAATTAATATGAGTTGATTATGATATCGAGTTGTTTATTTGCTTATGACTTACTAAGCTAAGTTAGCTTACTCTTTGTGTTCTTGTTTACCCTGTTTTATAGATTTGGATCAAGTTACAAGCTCGGGGATCGTCAGCAAAGCTCATCACACTATCTACTATTTTGGTACCTTTATAAGTTAAACTCGAATTATGGCATGTATAGGCTGAAATTTGTTTTGAAATGTTGGATTTTGGTTTTGTATAAATTAAGCCATGTGGCTTTAATCTTTTATGTTTGAATTCAGTTATATTTAGTTTGGTTTGTGTTTATTTTGATTATGAAATTAGGTGCTATGACTGAATGATGTCTGTGTTAGGTGTTTTAGGTTTTGGAAATGGTAAATAATTTTGGGTAAGTATATGGTTGATTCGGCTATGGTAAGCATAAAGTAAAATATATGTGAATGTATGGTTGTATTAGGATAATATGTTATATATGACTTGGCGTAACAGGTTGTTGGCTAAATTCGAACATGATATGAGTTTATTTTGGTAAGGTTGTTACATGACACATAAGGTGTATGTTTTGATTATATGTCTTTTGGCGTATAATGCCTTACCCTAGTGAATACAATTTGTATTATAAGTTGGCTTGAAGATTATTACCATAATGTATATGAAACTTTGGTTATAAAACGAAATTATATGAGATAGTTATAATCAATTTGTAATTTGATAATTGCTTGTTTAAATGTTTATTGAATATGATGAATTGACTGAATATATTTGATACATAGTATGAAATGTTTACATTATGTATATGTCTATATGTAGGAAATGTTTCGAAATTATAGAAATAATCTTCTTTGGTAAATAATTAATTTCGATCAACTAGTTGAGTTATGTATGCATGTTTTTGGATGAGTTTAAGTTGTTTAAATTTGGTTGTAATAGGTAATTAATGTTTAATCCAACAGTGACAAGTTGGGTATGTTATATGGAATAAGTAATTTATTTTATTATGTAATTCGGTAAATATGGTTAACATAGGTGGTTATAGTATGTTATATTCAACTGTACCATGTTAAATGTTAGAATATTTTATTATATAATATGTATATTGAATTAAACAATTGTAGTATATAGAATTGTAAGTTATTTGATTTTAATAGTGAGTGAGTAATAGTTAAGAATGAACTTGTCCTGGCTAAATGCATAGAAGGATGATTAGGTCAATAAAGGCACGTGCAATAATAAATTATAATAATTATGTCTTTTATGTGATGAATAATTGTTTAACTTAAAATAAAATGGATGCTGAATTTCATTTGATTTTTATCAAATGATAATAAATGTTACATTTTTCGTAATCCAATTGTGTATGGTTACAGTATAAGACTAAGGTGTTATGAAGTCTATACATCTGCATGTATTATCTGTTTGAATTAAAAGTATATTCAGCCCTGTTGTATTAGTAGTTAAATTGGAATTTGAAATTATTTTTAAAAAAAGGTTAATGCAAGTGTGTGTATGTGATCATTTGAAATTGTATTTTTGATTGATAATATCTCGTAACCCTAATCTGGTGACGGATACGGCTTAGGGGTGTTACATTTTAGTGGTATCAAAGCTACGGTTTAGTCGGTTCTAGAACTAACGTAGCGTGTGTGAGTTTAGCTATGCATGCCATAATTATATATTGTGATAGTGTGATGACTTTTGACATTTGAAATGTGTTTTCATATAGTAAATGGATCCCGACAGAGCCGTAGCTGACGATGTCGAGAGTATAGCACCTACTCCCACGCAAGGGACAACGCCAGTTGATTCTCGACCAATTCTGAGTAATCAAGAAAGTGAGGCTAAAAAGGCCTTCTATCAAATGATGAATGATTGGTTTACTTAATATATTCAGACTAACCCGGCTGTACAACAACCTCCACCCCAGATTGATCCATCTTTAATGCCTACTGTACCTCAAGTAAGTGATTCGTTGAGATTGTATAAGCCACCTATTGATAAAATCAGGAAACATGGGGCTGAAGAGTTTAAAGCTGCAGATGATGATGATGTTAAGCGAGCTTAGTTCTGGCTTGATAATACTATCCGTGTGTTTGATGAGCTGTCATATACCCCAGATGAATGTTAGAAGTGTGCCATATCTTTGCTTTGAGACACAGCGTATCACTGGTGGAATACCCTAGTATCAGTGGTTCCGAGAGAGTGGGTGACCTGGGAATTCTTTCAGACTGAGTTTCGTAAGAAATATATTAGCCAAATATTTATTGATCAGAAGCATAATGAAACAGGGTCGGATGATCGTAACAGAGTATGAGCTAAAATTCGTGAGACTCAGTCGATATGCCCGAAAGTGTGTTTCTACCGAAGCCATAATATGTAAAAGATTTGAAGATGGACTGAACGAAGATATTAAGTTGTTAGATGGCATACTTGATATAAAAGAGTTTATGGTACTTGTTGAGCGAGCTTGCAAAGCTGAAGAGCTCAGGAAAGAGAAAAGAAAAACTAACTTTAAAGCTAGAGATGCACGGAAAAAAACATCCGGTAAGTTATTCCAGTCGGCATCAAAGAAGTTCCAAGATGATTTCAGCCGTTCTAAAGCCACTTTGGGTTACTCCAGACAGGATCAGAATAGACCACCAGTGAGCTCAAGAACCACCTAAGTAGCGAGTGTGGGTAATGTATGATCAAATCAACCCGAGTGTAAACACTATGGTAAACGACATCCCGACAATTGCAGATTATATGATCGGGCCTGTTTTAGATGCGGATTGACAGATCATTACATCCGAGATTGCCCACTGTTAGCTGAGGAAAATCTAGTGCAAAATACAAGATCGGATAATACTGCAGCTCGAGGTAGACCACTCAAAAATCCTGGTTACGCGAGTGGTAGTCAGAGAGGGACTAAAGATACGGTAGTCAGATTTAAGGCTCATGCACCTGCCAGAGCCTATGCTATTCATGGACGAGAGAAGGCTTCATCCCCATATGTCATTACTGGTACATTCACTCTTTATGATACTAATGTAATTGCATTGATTGATCCTGGTTCTACTCATTCGTATGTGTGTGAGACATTAGTATTCAGCAAGACTCTGGCTGTTGAGTCTACTGAGTTTGTGATTAGAGTGTCAAACCCCTTGGGCCGTTGTGTTATGGTTGACAAAGTGTGTAAGAATTGTCCCTTGATGGTTCGAGATTCGTGCTTTCCAGTTGATTTGATGCTGTTGCCATTTGATAAGTTTAACATAATTTTGGGTATGAATTGGTTAACTTTGCATGATGTTGTTGTAAACTGGAAGAGGAAGACTATTGATTAATGGTGCCAGAATGATGAGATTATCCGAATTGAATCTAATTATTTGAAAGGGTTACCAGTAATGATTTCTTCGATGTTAGCTCAGAAATATGTGAGAAAGGGCTGCGAAGCTTATTTTACCTATGTGCTTGACAGCAAAGTGGCCGAAAGAAATATTGAATCAGTGCTAGTTGTATGTGAGTATCCAGATGTGTCCCCTGAAGAATTACCGGGTTTGCCACCTATTCGGTAAGTATAGTTTGGTATTGAGTTAATGCCTGGGACGACTTTGATATATATACCACCGTACAGAATGGCACCTACAGAATTAAAAGAACTGGAAGCTTAGCTACAAGAATTGACAGATAGAGGTTTTGCACGACCGAGTTTCTCCCCGTGGGGTGCACCTGTGTTGTTTGTGAAAAAGAAAGATGGAACTATGAGAATGTGCATCGATTATAGACAGCTTAATAAGGTGACTGTAAAGAATAAGTATCCGTTGCCATAGATTGACGATCTGTTTAACCAACTGAAAGGGGCTACAGTATTTTCGAAGATATATTTGAGATCAGACTACTATCAGTTGCGAGTTAAAGATTCAGATGTGCCAAAGACTACTTTCAGAACGAGGTATGGACACTATGAGTTTTTGGTTATGCCTTTCGGACTCACTAATGCACTTTCTATTTTCATGGATTTGATGAATTAGATCTTCAGACCATATCTGGACCAGTTTGTGGTTGTGTTTATTGATGACATTTTGATCTACTCTCGTGATGAAGCTGAAAATTTTAAGACTTGTGTTGCAGACTTTGCGAGATAAGCAGTTGTATGCGAATTCAATAAATGTGAGTTCTGGTTAAGTGAAGTCAGTTTTCAAGGTCATGTGGTATCAACATCAGGTATTCAGGTTGATCCGAGCAAAATTTTAGCTATACTTGATTGGAAACCTCCGAAGAATGTTTCTAAAATTTGGAGTTTTCTGGGTCTTGTTGGTTATTATAGACGGTTCGTGAAAGGTTTTTCTATGATTGCAGCCCCGATGACAAAGCTATTGCAGCAAGATGTTAAGTTTGAGTGGTTAGAGAAGTGCCTAAAGTGTTTTGATCAGTTGAAAGCCCTGTTGACCGAAGCTCCGGTGCTAGTTCAACTAGAATCTGGTAAATAATTTGTTATTTATAGTGATGCATCTTTAAATGGTTTGGGTTGTGCTTTAATACAAGAAGTGTAACACCCCTCACCCATATCCAACACCAGGACAGGGCTCGAGGCATTATCAAAACTTTATCATTCATAAACATACAAAATTGGGTTACCAAATTTTGTTCAAAATTTAAAACTTCTAGGACACAAGAACATCGTCCCTTATATAGGCCATCGAGGCCTATAACCTACATCAAGGCGGTTCAGTACAAAACCAAAATCATTCGGTAAACTTTAGGCAACTTAATAAATTTCTAGCTTTGGAATGTCACATGCCCATGTATGTGGGCCGTGTGGACCCACATGCTCCTATGGCCTAGGGTACACCCATGCCTTTTACTCGTGAGCAACACTGACTTTTGGGCATGGCCAAGACACATGCCCATGGGCTTACCCCGTGTCCAAAACTTGAGCAATCTGTTAAAATGAAACGACCCAGACACACGCCTGTGTGTCCTACCCGTGTGCTAATTTGACTTAAATTTTTAGGTGCAGGGGACACACGGCCATGACACACGCCCATGGGTGTGATCCGTGTGTCACACACGGCCTAGACACACGCCCGTGTGTCTTACCCGTGTGGACAAACTAGGCTTTTTCCCAAACCATTTTGTCACCCCTTTTTGCACAACCTACACAAGATCATGTTAATATGCAGATTCCGTCACAATGGACACCAATTCATCCATAGAAAGAACATTTTATGCGTTTATCAAAAAGAATAATAGCCATTATTCTAGGCTTGATACAAAATGAAGGGCTTTTGACTTGAGCCAAAATACATGAATAATTCTCTTAATACAACATCCTAGTCTAGCCCTATACATGCCACCTTCAGAAATATAAATCAAACTCATTACTCATGCTCATCATATAGATACCTATAACACTCACAACCTGGTCATCCTTTCTTTATCAAAATTAAACTATAACTTTCACCATTGAACTGTTTGGAATACTACTAGATATTCTATAGACCTTCAACATGGGATATGTTGCCGATGCCATGTCCTAGACATGGTCTTACACTGGCTCTCACATGTGCGTGCTGATGCATGTCCCAGACATGTCTTACACTAGCACAACTCTAAGCCGATGCGTGTTCCAAACACGTCTTACATGGGCTGTCTTTGTCGAGGCCGATGCATGTCCCAGACATGTCTTACTCTGGCACTCATCTCTATGCCGACGCCATGTCCCAAACATGGTCTTACACTGGCTCTCACAATATGGCTGAAGCATGTCCCAGACATGTCTTACACTAGCCCTCGTCTGGATGTCTATGCCATGTCCCAGACATGGTCTTACACTGGCTCTCAAATCACCCAATGTCTTGGCACAAATATCCAGTTCATATCCTAAGGTTTCAACGGGATAATTCTACTACCTCAAATATTATAAGGCATTCTCGATTTATAACTTAATGACTCGTACATTATCAATTCGATGACAATATAAATACAAGTATTAACAGTCTAGTTGTATTATTTACGTACAACTTACCTCTATTTACAAAAAGTTCTTGATTAGACGGCTTAATCGGATTGCTTGGCTTTGCCCTAGTCTAGGCTCGGTTTTGGCAATTCTTGATCTATAATAAGGATACGCATCCATTTAGTCACTAAACACATTTAGGCATTCATAAATTCACAACTTTGATAAAAATGACCATTTTGCCCCTAGGCCTTGGCAAAATGACCATTTTACCCCTATGCCCGAAAATTGATTCTTATCGAATTTCTTCGTATTTCAAGCCTAGCTAAACTCTTTTTACTACTAGAGAAATCTCAAGTTCTCATTATTTCACATACTTACCACATATTTTGCAACTTATGCAAAATAGTCTCGTTAGGTGTTTTCATGTTAACACCTTTCACAAAAGTTGTTTATAACACAACTAGGACTCATTCCATAAAATCTCAGCATATATCACAAATACATCCATGGAAAAATCCTAAACTTTTGACCATTTTGTAAGATATCACCCTCATTTGAAAGCTCATGCTTCAAGGGTCTCAAAAATGTAAAAATCTTGAAGAAAACTCATTAAAAATCACTTACTTGTGAGAGCTTCAAGTTGCTGCAAATTTTTAAAGCTCAAACCCCCAACAATAGCTGAGATTTTTGGCTAAGAAGAAATGGGAAATAAGGTGATATCTTTTTCTTTTTCTTTTTCTATTTTCTATTTTAGTCAAAATTTGGTCACCTAATCCCACCAAAAGTTAAAATTTTGACCACACATGACTCTCATGGCCGTCCACCCTATTTCTAGGGGTCTAATTGCCTTTTTGAGACCTCCAAATCATATTCTCTAGCTATTTAACACATTTGGGGTACTAAATTGCAACTTTTTCCTTTTATGTGATTTAGTCCTTTTTCGAAATTGGACTAGAAATTGCTAAAATTAACTTACCAAAATTTATATGCACTATAAACATACTATATCCTCATAAAAATAATAAAGAAAATTTCTAACTTCGGATTTGTGGTCCCAAGAGTACTATTCCTACTAGGCCCTAAATCGAGCTATCACAGGAAGGTAAAGTTATAGCTTATGCCTCGAGACAGTTGAAGCCACATGAAAAGAACTATTCGACACATGACCTAGAATTGGTAGCCATTGTGTTCGCATTAAAAATTTGGCGGCACTATCTATTCGGTGAGAAATGTCATGTTTATTCTGATCATAAAAGCCTGAAATACTTGATGACTCAGAAAATCTAAATTTGAGACTACGTCGACGGTTAGAATTGCTAAAAGACTACGAGCTTTTGATTGACTATCACCCAGGAAAGGCTAATGTTGTTGCTGATACTTTAAGCCAAAAATCACTGTTTGCTTTGCGTGCAATGAATGCGAATATGGCTATGTCTGATGATGGTTCGATAGTTGCTGAATTGAAAGTAAGACCATTATGTATTCAACAAATTTGTGATGCTCAGAAAGTTGATAATGAATTACTAGCAAAATGAGCTCAGTGTGACACAGATGCTGGTTCAGAATTCAGAGTTGATGCTGATGACTGTTTGAGATTTAGGAACTGAATATGTGTTCTGAGGAATTCAGAGTTAATTCAGATGATTTTGAATGAAGCTCATAGCAGTTGGTTATCTATTCACCTAGGTATTACAAAGATGTATAATGATTTAAAACAGCTTTATTGCTGGCATGGTATGAAACAAGACATTTCTGACTTTATTGCAAGATGTTTAGTCTGCCAACAAGTAAAAGTCAAGCATCAGGTACCTGCAGGATTACTTTAGCCGATTATGATACCAAAATGGAAGTGGGACAGTGTTATGATGGATTTTGTATCTCGTTTATCATTATCACCGAGCAAGAAAGATGCAATCTAGGTTGTTGTAGATAGATTGACTAAATCGACTCACTTTGTTCCGATACGTACAAATTACTCACTTGATAAACTGGTTGAATTGTATGTTTCTCAAATTATGGTGTGCCTAGATCTATTCTTTCGGATAAAGATCCGAGGTTTACATCGCGGTTTTGGAAGAAACTACAAGATGCACTAGGTACAAAATTACATTTCAGTACTGCTTTTCATCCGCAAACAGATGGCCAATCTGAGCGAATCATTCAGATACTTGAGGATATGTTGAGATGTTGCATTCTCGAGTTTAAAGGTACGTGGGAATGATACCTACCTCTGATTGAATTTGCATATAATAGCAGCTTTCAATCGAGTATTAAAATGGCACCTTATGAGGCTTTTTATGGTCGTAAATGTCGTACGCCATTGTACTGGACTGAGCTCAAGTGAAAATAAGATACACGGGGTCGATTTGATTAGAGAAACTGAACAGAAAGTGAAAGTAATCCGTGAAAGTCTAAAAGCAGCATCGGACCTTCAGAAATCTTATGCAGACTTGAAAGGCAAGGATATAGAGTTTCAGATCGGAGATAAAGTCTTCTTGAAAGTCCCACCGTGGAAGAAAATACTCAGATTCGGTCAAAAAAGCAAATTGAGTCTGAGATTTATTGGGCTGTATGAGATTATAGAGTGTATCAGGCCAATAGCTTACAGACTGTTGTTACCACCTAAGTTAGAAAGATTCACAATGTATTTCATGTTTCGATGCTCTGTAGATATCAGTCAGACCCTTCACATGTGATTACTCCTTCTGAGATCGAGATTAAACCTGATAAGACGTATGAAGAAGAACCGATTCGTATTTTGGCTCAAGAAATTAAAGAGTTACGAAATAAGAAGATTCCGTTAGTTAAAGAATTGTGGCATAAACATGGTGTTGAGGAAGCAACGTGGGAACCAGAGGATGGAATGAGAGAACACTATCCAAACCTATTCACCGGTAAGATTTTCGGGGACGAAAATCCCAAAGGGGGGAGAGTTGTAACAACCAGATTTAGACCCTAATCAGAACGGTGGTTTTGGGACCACGAATCTGAGTCAGAAAAATATTTAAAAATTATTTTCTATGTTTATTTTGTGTGAATTTATATTTTTGAAATTTTCGTGGTTTAATTTTTTCGTTTAGGTATCTGATTAAATAAAATGACTTAATCGCGTAAATTGAAAATTTGATAGTTAAAAGCATAAAGGGCTGAGTTGGTATTGGCTTATTAAATGGAAGTCTTAAATTTTAAATAGACCATTAGCAATATAAGTGGACAGGTAAGGATATTAAAATGTGATAATATGATGTTTTAACTAAGGTTATATATGTAAATTAAATGTTAAGTTATATAATAACATAAAACATAAAAAAATAAAGCCATGTTCATATTTTTTTCATATTGCCGAAACTTAAATAAGAAAGAAAAGAAAAGGAAGCTAGGGTTCAGCCATAGCCAAGCTTGATTCAAGGTGAGTTCTAGCTCGGTTTTTGATAATTTCTACGTTTTTTAGATCGTTGCTTTGAGTACTTCAAGACCCATGCTTTAATTTTTAATTTTGATGAATATTTTGAGTTGTACCATTGTTAATATCTTGTGATTTTTTTTGTTTGATGATGAAAAATGAAATATATGTTTTAGATTAACATGTTTTGTATTGGAGTTTTTGGTGATTTTGAGTAATTAGGACAAAATTGCAAAAATAATAATTTTAAGGACTAAAATGTGAAATAAATAAAATATATGGACTTGTATGGTAATGGGTAAGATTCGACCAAACATGAGTACTTTGAAATTTTGCATATTTTGTGTTTTGTGTAATAGGGACTAAATTGTAAAAATTGTAAATGTTAGGGGTAAAATGGTAATTTTCCCATTTATGTGTTT
Source organism: Gossypium hirsutum (assembly GCF_007990345.1). Classification (NCBI taxonomy): domain Eukaryota; kingdom Viridiplantae; phylum Streptophyta; class Magnoliopsida; order Malvales; family Malvaceae; genus Gossypium; species Gossypium hirsutum. Next base: position 53,314,906 of record NC_053425.1, on the reverse strand, counting down.
TTGGACTAAATTGAATGAAAATATGTTTGAATGAGCTTAATTTGAATATGTTTAGATCAAGGACCAAAGAAATTAGATTTGGACCGGGGAAAAACAAAAGTTGTCGACTAGCAGCCCCATCCCATTTTACGACATCCGAGGTAAGTTTATAAGCAAAGAGTCGTACTTAATCTCAATTAAATGTAAAGTATAAATGATGAATTGAAATATATGATATTTTAAATGCAATTTTCGAAAATGTATAAGCTTGGTAATCTTGTACGAGCATTCGTTTCGATCAAGTTAAGACGTCCGAAAGCCCCGTATGAACCTTAGGAATAGTTAGGATACATATGTCATGACATAGGATTCCGATATATTTGTACGAGTAAGACCATGGCATCGATTTGTGATTCCGATATGTGTTTTTGAGTAAGACCCTGTCCCTGTCTAGGACAGTGGCATCGATATGTGGCTACACGTAAGACCACGTTTGGGATGTTGGCATTGTACGATTTATGTGATTATCCAAGTGTCCTATCCAATTCTGAATGGTTCATCTAGAAAAGGTAAATTGTGTACAGATGTGTAATACGAGCTAAATGGTCAGGTATGAATTAACTTGATATCTACTTGAGATAAGGTAAGAAAGTACTGTGGATATTTGTTGTAAATCATGTACAATGCAAATGAAGAATTCATGTGTATTTGGTATCTGTATTTGGCTTGTGAATGAATAATTTGTGTATCTTTGAAATATTACTTAATATGTGCATATATGATTTGGTATATTCAGCCACCTAGGTTTTAATTATACATGAGATGTCATTTGATGATTCTTAAGTTCTCATAAAAGAATAAATGGATGTATGGTTTATTATGACTATTTGGTTTGAAAGTTGATTTAGAATGTGTTAAATAGTTATGTGTTTATTCGGCTTAGGTGGATAATAGTCTATGACAAATGTATTATTTATAGAATTTGTAAGTTTGAGGTCAAGCATGGGAATGTTAATGCATTTCGTTTAGTTAATATGAGTTGATTATGATATTGAGTTGTTTATTTTCTTATGACTTACTAAGCTAAGTTACCTTACTCTGTGTGTTCTTGTTTACCCTGTTTTATCGATTTGGATCAAGTTACAAGCTCGGGGATAGTCAGCAAAGCTCATCACGCTATCTACTATTTTGGTACCTTTATAAGTTAAACTCGAATTATGGCATGTATAGGCTGAAATTTGTTTTGAAATGTTGGATTTTGGTTTTGTATAAATTGAGCCATGCGAAAATGGCTTTAATCTTTTATGTTTGAATTTAGTTATATTTAGTTTGGTTTGTGTTTATTTTGATTATGAAATTAGGTGCTATAACTGAATGATGTTCGTATTAGGTGTTTTAGGTTTTGGAAATGGTAAATAATTTTGGGTAAGTATAGGGTTGATTCGATCCTGGTAAGCATAAAGTAGAATATATGTGAATGTATGGTTGTATTAGGATAATATGTTATATATGACTTGGCGTAACAGGTTGTTGGCTAAATTCGAACATAACATGATTTTGTTTTGGTAAGGTTATTACATGACACATAAGATGTATGTTTTTACTATATGTCTACTAGCGTATAATGTATATGAAACTTCGGTTATAAAATAAAATTATATGAGATAATTATAATGAATCTGTAATTTGATAATTGCTTGTTTAAATGTTTATTAAATATGATGAATTGACTTAATATATTTGATACATAGTGTCGAAACCATCTTTCGAGTTTTTGAAAAAATAGGGATCGACTTTAAAAACAGAAATGCAGAGTCGCCACCAATCATTTTTGTTTAGGTGTGATCGGATCACCTAGAAATTATATTATTTTAATAAAATATTTCTTTTTACTAAAACAACGATTTTGGTCTTACGAAAATATGAAAAAAGGGCTCGGGAGTCGGTTACGTATGAGGAAGGATTAGTATCCTCACTACGCCCAAAATTGGTACCAAATCAATTAAATACTGTCCTTATGTCTAAGATTTGAAAAAGAGTTTTTGAAAGGTGATTCCTTTCGAAATATTTGAATGGCTCGAGTTGGTTGCCAAATTTCTCTTATTTCGGAGGAATGCAGCACCACATCCAGCACGGTAGGACACGATCCTTTATACCCCTAAAAACAACAATAAAATTTGGCTTCTGAAATTTTATACGTTGAAAATTACAAAAGGATGCCTAATTATTCAGTCCTAACGAAAAACCGAAACCCAGCACGGTAGGGCACGATTCCTCGAATTTTCAAATATTGAACATTGCCTTGCTTTAGGAAACACGAGTGAAATTCTAACGGAATATTCGATTATTTTGAACAAACAGGAAATTGCAAACCAGCACGATAGGGCACGATTTGTGACAGCCCTAAATTGACCCTAGTTGGAAAGTGGTTTCGGGATCACTAAACTGAGTCACCGAAGTATTTGAGTATAATATTTATTGTCTAAAATATGTGAATATGAGTGGGTGATAGTTTTAAGCTTTGATTTAGTTAATTGCATGTGAATTTAGTTAATAGGACTTATGTGTGACACTTTTGAAATGTGATAGGTTAATCTATAAGGATCTATTAGTGCATGTAATCAAAAGGGTGGACTTGCATGTCAATTTCCCCACTTTGATAGTAGTGGCCGGCCATGACAATGAGGATAGACAAAATGTGATGGGTAATAACAATAAAATAATGTATTAATGGCATAAATTATAAAAAATAAAGAAAAAGGGTGTTAAACTAATTAAGTGAATAAAACAAAGAAAAGAAAAAAAAGTGTTCATCTTTAACATCCTTGGCCGAAAATGCTAAGAATAAAGGGGAAGGGGAAACAAATATTCGACCACTCCTTCTAGTCTTGAATAAGGTATGTAATTCATGGTAGCTTTTGAAATTGTTGAATGTATTAAGCTAGTTACTAAGTCCCTTAGTTAGCCCATGTCCAAATTTTGGATCTTGTTGGTAACATGAGTAATCGGTCATGAGATAATGTTCAAGAAATGGTTGTTGTTCATGTTATTTAGATGAAAAATGGTAGTTAGGTGAAGTAGAGTCTAACAAATGAGCACATATGTGCATTAGTTGCTAAATGGAGAAAAATCGGCTAACAAGTGTGTACTAAGGCCGAATATGATTTTGAATATTATTGAGTAATGTATGTGTTTTGAATTGATGGAATGGAGAGGATGCTTTAATTGTGTTATGAACAATTATATGTTAAATTAAGGTTTGCTAAGCTAGCTATTAAGGTGAAGTGCAAATGTTAGTATTTGATTACTAGTGTATATATGTGTATTAGCCGAGTTTTGAACTTGAAACAAAATGGTATTTAGTCAATACAAGTAACCATATTTGTAGAATGTATTAAGTAAATAATCGGCCTCAACATAGAAATGCATATTCGGCCACATGAATGAATACATAGATTGATGTTGTACGTTCGGCTATAGGTAAGCATATTGATGGCTTTATCTTGACTTAGAAAATTGGCTAAAGGAGAATATTGGCTAATATGTTGAATTTGATTCATGATTTCATACATATATGACTCTAATGCCTAATATATATGGGCTAAGTACCTTAAATTTCTCTTTGATGTTCAAAATGATTAAATCAGTTTATTTGTTAAATTAAGCTCAAGAGCAAAGGGGAACTAAATCCGATAAAGGAAAAGAAAAGGTGATCGAATAGCCATTGAAATCGTTCGACAACATCCGAGGTAAGTTTTCGAGTAATGGAACTTAGATTATGATTCGATTAGGTCATGACATATAAGCATAACAAATAAATGGCGATATAATGATTCTACTTGAATTATATATTGAGGTAATTAGTTTATACTTATGACGGGCAGCCGAATGCGTATGGAGATCATGTTATATAGCGAATCAAAACCATGCTATTTGTATGTGGCTATTGAGCCGAAAATGGTAATGGTAGATAAGTGCCTTGTGACTGAGTTCTAGTAATGAAAACGAAATAAAGATGTGTTATGATTTGTGGACATATGTGCATGATTATTCGAATGATAACCGAACTAAGATCCGAAGGCATTCGTGCGAGTTGCTATATCCGGGCTATGTCCCGAAGGCATTTATGCTAGTGATTATATCCAGGCTAAGACCCGAAGGCATTTGTGCGAGTTGCTATATCCGGGCTAAGACCCGAAGGCATTTGTGTGAGTTGTTATATCCGGCTAAATCCCGAAGATACTTGGGTTTGGAAGTGAGCGATCTTGCTGTAATAATTTCAATTAATACATTCATAAAATCCAAACGATAAGGTATGTTTCATATATGCATCGAAAAAGTCGATTCGTTTTAAATAGTATTCGTTCAATTGATTAACGAACTTTCGGCCGTTAGTTAGGTTTGATACCTTGTGTATGAATATATTGATTGAAGCGTGAAGTAAGTATGATTATGAGAATGTGCATATATGATGTTATTCATTTAGCCATATGAATGTTATACTTTAGTCAAAACTAATTTCATTACTCAAAACTTACTAAGCATTAAATGCTTATTCTGTTTCTTTGATTCTCTGTTTTATAGATTTTGGTTCGTCAGCTATCGGACTCGGGAGTGTCAAAGTCGAAGTCGTCCACACTATCTAAACCACTTTTGGTACTCTTTTAGTTCAATTTGAAAATGGCATGTATAGGGCTGACCCTTGTTGTTAATTGAGTACACATTTGTAATGTATATTCGTATAGCCATGTGAAAATGGCTTGTATATTTTGAAGTATAACATCATGGTCTTATGGTATGGTTATTAAGTGACGTGGAAATGTTCGGTAATGATTAGCCATTGGAAATAGGTGAAATTTGCCTTAAAATAGATGCTGACAGTAGCAGTGTTGTAAGTTTTTAAAATCACTAAAAATAGTAGCAATGGAAATAAATAATGAATGAATAATGTAATCGAACCTTGATGAGTCTATTTTCATATGGAAGAAGCGAAACGACCATATGAGCCGTAATTTACGAGATGTTTAAGTTTTCGTGAAACAGGGCCAGAGCGATTACTGGATCCCCTATTCTGACTTTGGAAAATTACCATGAATTAACCAAAGATAATTAGAAGTCATTCTTTATATGTACGGATTCCTTTTTGAGTCTAGTTTCATTAGAAACAAATGGCATATGTATTGAAGCCCTGTACAGGGAGATATCTAAATCGTAATGCATGAAGGTCATAGTAGTCGAACCCTGAAACAGGGGAGATTTTAACTAATAAACTGTACTAATTGGCCTGACCAAAAATTCTAGAAAAAAATTTGTAGATGGAAATATGAGTCTAGTTCCAGGGAAAATTTACAGAATCAGTTTTTGAGTTTTGGAGCTCGAGATATGATTTTTAAGGTGACAGTGACGCAGTTAGCCAGCTTGTCTGGAAATTTTAAAATGAACTGTATAAATAAATGAATTAAGTCCGTTAACACCTCGTGTCCGACTCCGGCAACGGCCTCGGGTATGGGGCGTTACAATTTTATTGGTATCAAAGCTACGGTTTAGTCGATTTTAGGACTACCGTAATACGTCCGGGTCTAGCTATACATGCCGATATGTGTTTATTTGATATTGTGGAGATTTCTGACAGTTAAAAATGTGTTTATTTATAGTAATGGATCCCGATCCTAACCGAGCGGTAGCTGATGATCTTGAGAGTGTAGCGCCTGCTCCCGTACAAGGGACAGCGCCGGTGGACTCTCAACCTATTGCTAGTAATCAGAATGATGAAGCTAGACAGGCTTTTTATAGTGTGATGAATGATTGGTTCAACCAATACATTCGAACTAATACGGCTGTTCCACAACCCCCATTCCCGACTAATACAACCCCTGCACCTGCGATACCTCCGGCAACTGACCAGATAAGGTTAAATAAGCCCCCAGTTGATAGAATCCGAAAACACGGGGCTACTGAATTTAAAGCTACAGACAACGACGATGCCGAGCAAGCTGAATTTTGGTTGGACAACACTATTTGGGTACTTGATGAACTATCTTGCACACCCGATGAATGCCTAAAGTGTATGATCTCCTTGTTACGTGATTCTGCCTACTATTGGTGGAATACGTTGATTTCTGTTGTGCCCAGAGAGCAAGTAACTTGGGAGTTTTTCCAAACCGAGTTTCGAAAAAAGTATATTAGCCAGAGATTCATTGATCAAAAACGAAAAGAATTTCTTGAACTTAAACAAGGTTCCATGTCGGTTACTGATTACGAACGAAAGTTTGTAAGGCTTAGCTGGTACACGCGAGAATGCATTTCTTCAGAAGCTGTGATGTGTAAATATTTCGAAGATGGACTGAACGATGATATAAAGCTGTATGTTGGCATTTTAGAAATCAGAGAATTTGTGGTACTTGTCGAGCGAGCTTGCAAAGCCGAAGAGCTCAGTAAGGAGAAAAGAAAAGCTGATATGGGAGCAAAGGAGTTTCGTAAGAGATCTTCGGGAAAGCCCTTTCAACAGTCATCGAAGAAATTTAGAGATGATTTAGGCCGATCTAGAGACACTTGGGGCTTTTCTAGACGAGATCGTGATCGACCCCCTGTGAGTACACGAGTCACTTCGGTTGCCAGTGTTGGAAATGATCGTCGAGACAGAACAGAGTGCCAGTATTGTGGTAAATGGCATTCGGGAAGTTGTAGATTCCATGACCGCTCCTGTTATAAGTGCGGATCAGCTGACCACTTTATCAAGGATTACCCGAGACTGTCTCAACAAAATGTAAATTAGAGTGCGAAACCGGGTGCTACTACTGCTCGAGGTAGACCATCTAGAAATACGGGACATCCTAGTGGTGGTCAGAGAGGATCTAAAGACGCTACAACCAGATCTGAGGCTCGTGCTCCTGCTAGAGCTTATGCCATACGTGCACGAGAGGATGCTTCCTCGCCAGATGTTATTATCGGTACTTTCACTCTCTTTGATACTAATGTGATTGCATTGATTGACCCTGGTTCTACTCATTCTTATATATGTGAGACTTTAGCATCCAGTAAGACTTTACCTGTTGAGTCTACTGAGTTCGTTATTAGAGTGTCAAATCCCTTGGGTCGTTGTGTGCTTGTTGATAAGGTTTGTAAGAAATGTCCCCTAGTAATTCGAGGTTCCTGTTTTTCGGCGGACTTGATGCTTTTACCGTTTGATGAATTTGATGTTATTCTCGGTTTGGATTGGTTGACCGTGCATGATGCGGTTGTGAATTGCAAAAGCAAGACTATTGATTTGATGTGTGCAAATAATGAGATAATCCGAGTTGAGTCTACTGTCTTGAATGGATTGCCAACAATAATATCCTTGATGTTAGCTCAAAAATATGTGAGAAAGGGGTGTGAAGCGTATCTTGCATACGTACTTGATAATAAAGAGCCAGAAAAGAAACTTGAATCGGTACCGGTGGTTTGTGAATATCCGGATGTTTTTCCCAAAGAATTACCGGGTTTACCACCTGTTTGGGAGGTAGAGTTTGGTATTGAGCTTGTACCTGGGACTACACCAATTTTGATAGCTCCGTATCGTATGGCACCAACGGAATTGAAGGAATTGAAAGCTCAATTGCAAGAGTTGATGGATAGAGGTTTCGTTCGACCAAGTTTCTCACCTTGGGGTGCACCAGTATTGTTTGTGAAAAGAAGGACGGAACCATGAGGTTGTGCATCGACTATCGTCAGCTGAATAAAGTGACTATAAAGAATAAATATCCGTTACCACGCATTGATGATTTGTTTGATCAACTAAAAGGAGCCTCAGTGTTTTCAAAGATAGATTTGAGATCGAGTTATTATCAGTTGCGAATTCGAGATTCGGATATACCCAAAACCGCTTTCAGAACGAGGTACGGTCACTACGAATTCTTAGTGATGCCGTTTGGGCTCACTAATGCCCCTGTGGTATTTATGGATTTGATGAATCGGATCTTCAGACCGTATCTGGATCGGTTTGTAGTTGTATTTATCGATGATATTTTGGTTTATTCGAGAAATGAAACCGATCATGCTGAACACCTGGGATTAGTGTTGCAAATTTTACGGGATAAGCAGTTATATGCTAAGTTCAGTAAGTGTGAGTTCTGGTTAAGAGAGGTTAGCTTCTTGGTTCATGTGGTATCTGCATCGGGTATTCGAGTTGATCCGAGCAAAATTTTGGCCATACTTAACTGGAAGCCTCCGAGAAATATTACTGAAGTTCGGAGCTTTTTGGGACTTGCCAGTTACTACAGATGCTTTGTAAAGGGTTTCTCGATGATAGCCACACCAATAACGAAATTACTTCAGAAAGATGTTAAGTTTGAATGGATAGAAAAGTGTCAGAAAAGTTTCGATCAACTGAAAACTTATTTGACTGAAGCTCCAGTACTAGTGCAGCCCAAATCAGGCAAGGAGTTTATCATCTACAGTAATGCATCCTTACTTGGGTTGGGCTGTGTATTGATGCAAGAAGGTCGAGTTGTAGCTTATGCATCGAGACAATTGAAGCCACATGAGAAAAATTATCCAACCCATGATCTCGAATTAGCTGCCATCGTATTCGCTTTGAAAATATGGCGACATTACTTATTTGGTGAGAAGTGCCATGTATATTCGGATCACAAAAGTCTCAAATATTTGATGACTCAAAGAGACTTGAATCTGCGACAAAGGCGTTGGCTTGAGTTGTTGAAAGATTATGAGCTTGTCATTGATTATCACCCGGGAAAGGCTAATGTGGTTGCGGATGCCTTAAGTCGTAAATCACTGTTTGCTTTACGAGCGATGAATGTACACTTGTCTGTTCTATCCGACAATGTGTTAGTAGCTGAATTAAAGGCCAAACCATTGTTGATTCATCAAATTCGTGAAGCTCAGAAAGTCGATGATGAATTGGTTGCAAAACAGGCTGAATGTGTTTCGAATATGGAATCAGAGTTTCAAATTAATGATGACGATTTTTGAGGTTCAGAAGTCGTTTGTGTGTTCCAAGAAATTCAGAACTTATTTTGATGATTCTGAACGAAGCTCATTGTAGCCGAGTGTCAATTCACCCGGGGAGTACGAAAATGTACAATGATCTGAGACGTCAGTTTTGGTGGCATGGTATGAAACGAGACATTTCCGAATTTGTTTCGAAGTGTTTAATATGTCAACAAGTGAAAGCGGAACATCAAGTGCCTACAGGTTTACTTCAGCCGATCATGATACCTAAATGGAAATGGGATCGAGTCACGATGGATTTTGTATCTGGGTTGCCAGTGTCGGCAAGTAAGAAAGATGCGATTTGGGTTGTTGTTGATAGACTGACTAAGTCGGCTCACTTTATCCCCGTACGTACGGATTTTTCATTGGATAAACTAACTGAATTGTATGTTTCTCAGATTGTAAGATTACACGGGGTACCTATTTCTATTGTGTCGGATAGAGATCCGAGGTTCACCTCACGATTTTGGAAGAAATTGCAAGAAGCCTTGGGTACCAAGTTGCATTTTAGCACCGCTTTTCATCCACAAACTGATGGTCAATCCGAGCGGATAATTCAGATACTTGAGGATATGTTGAGATGTTGCATCCTCGAGTTTAATGGTTCATGGGAGCGGTATTTACCTTTGATTGAATTCGCTTACAACAATAGTTTTCAATCAAGTATTAAGATGGCACCTTATGAGGCTTTGTACGGTCGTAAATGCCGTACACCATTATTTTGGACCGAGCTCTGTGAAAGTAAAATTTTCGGAGTTGATTTGATTAAAGATGCTGAGCAGAAAGTAAAAATAATTCGTGAAAGTCTGAAGGCAGCATCAAATCGTCAGAAGCCGTACGCGGATTTAAAACGAAGAGATATTGAGTATCAGGTGGGAGACAAAGTGTTTCTTAAGGTTTCACCTTGGAAAAAGATACTCAGATTTGGCCGTAAGGGCAAACTGAGTCCGAGATTCATTGGGCCGTATGAAATCTCCGAACGAGTTGGTCCAGTTGTATATAGGTTGCTTTTACCCCCTGAACTTGAAAGGATTCACAATGTTTTTCATGTTTCGATGCTTCAACGTTACAGATCTGATCCTTCGCACATAATTAGTCCATCAGAGGTTGAAATTCAATCTGACTTGAGTTATGAAGAAGAACCAATTCGTATCCTCGCTCGTGAGGTGAAAGAGTTGCGAAACAAAAGGATTCCGTTAGTAAAGGTGTTATGGCTCAAACAGGGGATCGAAGAAGCTACTTGGGAAACCGAGAACTCTATGAAAGAACGGTACCCAAACCTATTTACCGATAAGATTTTCGGGGACGAAAATTTCTTAAGTAGGGGAGAGTTGTGACAGCCCTAAATTGACCCTAGTCGGAAAGTGGTTTCGGGACCGCTAAACCGAGTCACCGAAGTATTTGAGTATAATATTTATTGTCTAAAATATGTGAATATGAGTGTGTGAAAGTTTTAAGCTTCGATTTAGTTAATTGCATGTGAATTTAGTTAATAGGACTTATGTGTGACACTTTTGAAATGTGATAGGTTAATCTATAAGGATCTATTAGTGCATGTAATCAAAAGGGTGGACTTGCATGTCAATTTCCCCACTTTGATAGTAGTGGCCGGCCATGACAATGAGGATAGACAAAATGTGATGGGTAATAACAATAAAATAATGTATTAATGGCATAAATTATAAAAAAAATAAAGAAAAAGGGTGTTAAACTAATTAACTGAATAAAACAAAGAAAAGAAAAAAAAAGTGTTCATCTTTTAACATCCTTGGCCGAAAATGCTAAGAAGAAAGGGGAAGGGGAAACAAATATTCGGCCACTCCTTCTAGTCTTGAATAAGGTATGTAATTCATGGTAGCTTTTGAAATTGTTGAATGTATTAAGCTAGTTACTAAGTCCCTTAGTTAGCCCATGTCCAAATTTTGGATCTTGTTGGTAACATGAGTAATCGGTCATGAGATAATGTTCAAGAAATGGTTGTTGTTCATGTTATTTGGATGAGAAATGGTAGTTAGGTGAAGTAGAGTCTAACAAATGAGCACATATGTGCATTAGTTGCTAAATGGAGAAAAATCGACTAACAAGTGTGTACTAAGGCCGAATATGATTTTGAATATTATTGAGTAATGTATGTGTTTTGAATTGATGGAATGGAGAGGATGCTTTAATTGTGTTATGAACAATTATATGTTAAATTAAGGTTTGCTAAGCTAGCTATTAAGGTGAAATGCAAATGTTAGTATTTGATTACTAGTGTATATATGTGTATTAGCCGAGTTTTGAACTTGAAACAAAATAGTATTTAGTCAATACAAGTAACCATATTTGTAGAATGTATTAAGTAGATAATCGGCCTCAACATAGACATGCATATTCGGCCACATGAATGAATACATAGATTGATGTTGTACGTTCGGCTATAGGTAAGCATATTGATGGCTTTATCTTGACTTAGAAAATCGGCTAAAGGAGAATATTGGCTAATATGTTGAATTTGATTCATGATTTCATACATATATGACTCTAATGCCTAATATATATGGGCTAAGTACCTTAAATTTCTCTTTGATGTTCAAAATGATTAAATCAATTTATTTGTTAAATTAAGCTCAAGAGCAAAGGGGAACTAAATCCGATGAAGGAAAGGAAAAGGTGATCGAATAGCCGTTGAAATCGTTCGACAACATCTGAGGTAAGCTTTCGAGTAATGGAACTTAGATTATAATTCGATTAGGTCATGACATATAAGCATAACAAATAAACGGCGATATAATGATTCTACTTAAATTATATTGTGACAGCCCAAAATTGACCCTAGTCGAGAAGTGGTTTCGGGACCACAAAACCGAGTCTTATAAATAATTAAAGATTATATTCTGTGTTTATGATGTGCGTAAATGCTTGTGTGATAGTTCCATACTTTAATTTGGTCAGTGTATGTGGAATTTATTAGTAGGGACTTATGTGAGACAATTTAGAAATATGCTAGGCAAGTGTTCAAGTGGCCCATTAATATATGTGGGAAAGTGTTTGTCCTTGCATGTCAAATTAGCCGAATTAAAGCATAGTGGCTGGCCATGCTATGGGTGGAAACATGTCACCAACATGTTATGCTAGTGATGTATGCTAAGAAAAATAAAATAAAGAGCATGGTAATTAAACAATGAAAAGGAAGGGTGATGAAAAAAAAATGGTCTCATCCATACCCCCTTGTTGCCGTGAGTTGAGGAAAGAAAACAAAAAAAAAATGTGTTCATTCTTGAACACCTTTGGCTGAATAGAGGAAAGAAAGGAAGGGGAAGAGCTTGAGAAAATCGGCTATGGTGGTTTGCTAGACTAAGGTATGTTTGATGTTGTTCTTGAGTTCTAAAAACCCATGGTTCAATTTTGTGGATTGATGATGATTTTGTGTTTTGCCATTGATGAGTGCTTGAGCTTTTTGATAGTTGTTGATGAAAAGTGAAAGATATGTTAAAGATTAATATGTTAAATTAAGGCTTGGTAAGCTAGCTATTAAGGTGAAATGCTAATGTTAGTATTTGATTTGGTAATAATCTGTTTGGGGACAGCAGCAGTAAGGTGATTTTGGAAAATCGCCATAATTTGTAGGAGTTGAATTAGAAGCTGAGTGAATTATGCCATTAAAGCTTGAAGAGTCTATTTTCTTACAAAATAAACTATAAAAACAAAAGAGTTACCGATCTTGAGATATTTGAAGTATTGTGGGGCTGAGTCAAAATGACTACTAGATTCCCTGTTCTGTTTTTAGGAAATCATTATAAATTGTACAAAAATGATTATAAGATAAAATTTATATGCTTAGACTCCTTAATGAGTCTAGTTTCAAATGAGATCAAATACAACACATTTTGAATTCTGTAAAATGAGAAATTTGATTCGAAGTGAAGAGTGGTTAGAATAGTCAAACAGTGAAACAGGGGAAACTTTAAGAAAAATCTGGTATTTATTGGCCAAGCCAAAAATTCTGAAAATTTTATGGATGGAAGATATACGAGTCTATATTCAGGGAAAATTAACGGCTAGTGATTTGGAGTTTTGTAGCTCCAGTTATAAACAATTTAGCGACTACTGCTCAGGAAAACAGCTCGTAGTGAATATGTGATTTTGTTGTAAACATTAATGAAAATTTGCCAATGAGTTATTTATTGACTATTATAAAGCTTACTATAATCTATGTGTGTGAAGGTCAAATCAATATATATATTATTCTGAAAGTAATACTTGAATAGTCGATTAATGACTATTTTAAATTTTGTTGAACTTAAGCTCAAGAGCAAAAGGGAACTAGATCCGATAAAGGCAAAGAAAAGATCACTGAGTAGTCGAGTTGGAACCGTCTTACCCAACACAAGGTAAGTCATTAAGCATGTAGTTGGTATTATTTCAAATGGTCATAATGTTTATGTATTGATGCTGAATGGAATGAATAAATATACATATATATATATGCATGTACGTATGTGATGATGAAATTGTTGAATGAAAAGAAAAGAGGTAAGATGTACTGAGTTGTTGATCTCGGCACTAAACGTGCGGGTATAACCATTTATGACCATGAGATTGGCGCTAAGTGCGCGGGATTAAATTGTACAGCACTAAGTGTGCGATTTGACTATGTTGCACTAAGTGTGCGAAATGAATATGATGCACTAAGTGTGCGAATTGACCATGCGGCACTAAGTGTGCGAGTTTGACTATGTAGCACTAAATGTGCGATTTGATTACGTAGCACTAAGTGTGCGAGTTGATTATATAGCACTGAGTGTGCGGACTCAATATGCATTCGTGAATCATTATGGACACTATGTGTGCGACACTATTGAGTCGGTCGCGGACAGCGGATCGGGTAAGTGTCTTGAGTACATGGCTAATAGGTGCTATGCTTATACTTGGTGTTGAGCTCGGTAAGTTTGAACCTATGTGACAACTATACTTGAAGTCACGTACATAAAATTTATCGTAGGATGGGTGAAAGGCCGTTTAGTCGTTTGATTGTAACGAAAATAAATTGATTTATGAAAATGCTTCAATGTCCTATTGATGAGTATATGGAATGTGAATGCATGAATTGATATGAAATTGAATCGATAGGTTGGAGGAACTATGGTATGGTTCGGAATGGATGGAGTAATTAGCCTCGTTCCATTTTGTTTTCTCTTGTGATAATGTATTTGATGGATGGTAGTGCATAGCTTATGACTTACTGAGTTATAAACTCACTCGGTGTTTCCTTGTCACCTATTCTAGGTTTCTTGGACACATCTCTTTTTGCGTGATCGGGCCGTCATCGAAGTCATCACACCGGATAGCAAGTTTTGGTACTTTCTTCTTAGTTGGCTTAGAAGAACATTTTGGCATGTATAAGCTATTACGTTGTGTTTGAACTTTGGCATGTAAACTTTAAGCCATGCGAAAATGGCACGAATGTTCGATTGAGTTGGATCAAGGGTAGGCATGAAATGGACCTAGTTACTTTCGTAACAGATGCTGACAGCAGCAGTGTCATGAGATTGAAAAATCACTAAAAATAGTAGGAGTGGAATTAATTGATGAATAAATTATGTAATCGAAGCTCGATGAGTCTGTTTTCATGAGGAAGTAACGAAAAGATCATATGGGCAGTATATTAAGAGATAATCAGATTTTTGTGGGACAGGGCCAGAACGGTTTCTGGATTCCATGCTCCGAATTTGGAAATTCATTATAAATTAACCAGAGATAATTAGGGGTCGTACCATATATGTATAGATTCCTCTCTGAGTCTAGTTTTCATAGAAACAAACGGCATCAGTATTGAAGCCCCGTGCAGGGAGATATCCAAGTCGTAATGGGCAAAGGTCAGTGTAGTCGACCCCTGCAACATGGGAGACTTTGACTAATAAACTGTACTAATTGGCCCGACCAAAAATTCTAGAAAAAAATACATAGATGGGCACATGAGTCTAGTTTCTGGGAAAAATTATGAAACTGATTTTCGAGTTACGAAACTCAAGATATGATTTTTAAAACGACTAGTACACAGATTGGGCAGTGTCTGGAAAATAAATTTTATAAGGGGTTAAAGTCAGTTAACACCCCGTGTTCGACTCCGGTGTCGGTTTCGGGTTCGGGGTGTTACATATATATTGAGGTAATTAGTTTATACTTATGACGGGCAGCCGAATGCGTATGGAGATCATGTTATATAGCGAATCAAAACCATGCTATTTGTATGTGGCTATTGAGCCGAAAATGGTAATGGTAGATAAGTGCCTTGTGACTGAGTTCTAGTAATGAAAACGAAATAAAGATGTGTTATGATTTGTGGACATATGTGCATGATTATTCGAATGATAACCAAACTAAGATCCGAAGGCATTCGTGCGAGTTGCTATATCCGGGCTATGTCCCGAAGGCATTTATGCTAGTGATTATATCCGGGCTAAGACCCGAAGGCATTTGTGCGAGTTACTATATCCGGGCTAAGACCCGAAGGCATTTGTGTGAGTTGCTATATTCGGGCTAAGACCCGAAGGCATTTGTGCGAGTTGTTATATCCGGTTAAATCCCGAAGATACTTGGGTTTGGAAGTGAGCAATCTTGCTGTAATAATTTCAATTAATACGTTCATAAAATCCAAACGATAAGGTATGTTTCGTATATGCATCGAAAAAGTCGATTCGTTTTAAATAGTATTCGTTCAATTGATTAACGAACTTTCGGCCTTTAGTTAGGTTTGATACCTTGTGTATGAATATATTGATTGAAGCGTGAAGTAAGTATGATTATGAGAATGTGCATATATGATGTTATTCATTTAGCCATATGAATGTTATACTTTAGTCAAAACTAATTTCATTACTCAAAACTTACTAAGCATTAAATGCTTATTCCGTTTCTTTGATTCTCTGTTTTATAGATTTTGGTTCGTCAGCTATCGGACTCGGGAGTGTCAAAGTCGAAGTCGTCCACACTATCTAAACCACTTTTGGTACTCTTTTAGTTCAATTTGAAAATGGCATGTATAGGGCTGACCCTTGTTGTTAATTGAGTACCCATTTGTAATGTATATTCGTATAGCCATGCGAAAATGGCTCGTATATTTTGAAGTATAACATCATGGTCTTATGGTATGGTTATTAAGTGACGTGGAAATGTTCGGTAATGATTAGCCATTGGAATGGCCAATCATGGTTCTATTGGTGCTACGTACGTCGTGGCTAATCGTGAACATACTTGGAAATAATGTATGTTAATTTGCTAATTGAATCATGGAAACTATGAAATAGGTGAAATTTGCCTTAAAATAGATGCTGACAGCAACAGTGTTGTAAGTTTTAAAAATCACTAAAAATAGTAGAAATGTAAATAAATAATGAATGAATAATGTAATCGAACCTTGATGAGTCTATTTTCATATGGAAGAAGCGAAACGACCATATGAGCCGTAATTTACGAGATGTTTAAGTTTTCGTGAAACAGGGCCAGAGCGATTACTAGATCCCCTGTTCTGACTTTGGAAAATTACCATAAATTAACCAGAGATAATTAGAAGTCATTCTTTATATGTAATAATTCCTTTTTGAGTCTAGTTTCATTAGAAACAAACGGCATATGTATTGAAGCCCTGTACAGGGAGATATCTAAATCGTAATGCATGAAGGTCAGAGTAGTCGAACCCTGAAACAGGGGAGACTTTAACTAATAAACTGTACTAATTGGCCCAACCAAAAATTCTAGAAAAAAATTTGTAGATGGATATATGAGTCTAGTTCCAGGGAAAATTTACGGAATCAGTTTTTGAGTTTTGGAGCTGGAGATATGATTTTTAAGGTGACAGTGACGCAGTTAGCCAGCTTGTCTGGAAATTTTAAAATGAACTGTATAAATAAATGAATTAAGTCCGTTAACACCTCGTGTCCGACTCCGGCAACGGTCTCAGGTACAGGGCGTTACACGATTCCTCGAATTGCCAAACATCGAGTATTACCTTCGTTTTGAAGAGTTTTTAAAGACATGAGTGAAATTCCAAATGAATATTTCATTGTTTTGAACAAATGGGAAATTGCAACCCAGCGCAATAGGGCACGATTCCCGAATTGCCAAACATCGAGTATTGCCTTCGTTTTAAAGAAGTTTTAAATGAATAATTATAAAACCAGCTTAAAATGCATTAATTTGACTTGAAATAAAAATGGAATAATTATTTTAGATTAACGAGTTTAAAATCCGAACGAGTCAATTGCAAGTAAAAGGCGAAGTTATAAACATGAGACAATATGCATGGATAGCGAACTCTATTAATGAATAAAAATAGTGTAAAGATGAATAAACAAATAAAAAAAATTAACGTGCATAAAATAGTAGTAAGCTCACATCCAAACATTAACAATCAAAATCATGAAAGCTAAAAATATAACTAAAGAAACAAATCAAAGTAAAAGCCCCAACAAGTTTTCAAACCTAGATAAATAAAATTAAGATAGCAACACCAAGTACCAATCGCAAATGTAATGTAATAACTTATAAAACGATAAAAACAACAAAACACACATGATATACAAAACAATATGGACAAGCTACAAACATATAAATAATTATTAGAATAAAGATTACGAAGGAGGAAATTTGAGTCAAATAATGTGCATAAACATTTTAGAGATGATGTATCCATTTAAAGTTAACAAATGTATATATATAAAAATAGTATTTAAATGTGAGATTTTAAATCAAAACAATATGTAGTAAAATATGCTCTTAAAAAAATGACTTATGTACATAAAAATATATTGAGACAAATTTAAAAGAATTTATAAAATAAATTAGCATGGGACTAAATATATATATAAATACATAATAATAGTAATAATAGTAAAATCGAAGAGTATATAAAAAAAACATAAATAAATGAACTTTAAATATAAAAAGTTAAAGGAATAAAGAAATAAGTAGATGAACAAGATAATAAATAAAACAATTTAGTTTGAAATTATAAACAGAAAATAAAATAAATAAAACAAATAAGACAAAAATAACAAATAATATTGATGAAACAAAAAATAAAATGTGCTAAGGTTATTAATAATAATAATATAATGAGAATTTGTAATAAGCCATGAATATAAAATAAAGGCAAAGGAATAATACAAAACAATAGCGAAACAAAAATAAAGAAAAAAAACAAAAATGGAAATTAACAAGATTCGATTTAAAATCAAAAATGAAGTCTAAGGCGTAAAGTATAAAAAAAATAATAATAAAAATGTATAATAAAATATAACCTTTAAAACATAATGGATTTACAAATCATAGATATATATGTATATAAATAAACTTAGAAATAATTGTTTGTAAAAATATCATAGAAATGTACACAAGATTAAATTATTTTTATTATATACGTATAAATATATATAATGAAACATTTGAACGAAATACTATCTAATATACCAAAAGAATACAATATAAAGAATTTCAAAACAATAATTTTATAGACAAAAAATGAATTTTAAAACAATGATGTAACCAAAATAATATATATACGAATACACAAAAATGTCTAAATGAGAAATTGTATACATACTATGATAAAACCAACTTCAAAATAATAATATAAATAAATAAAAAAACAAAGAAAAGTTAATAAAATAGATAAAAGTATTAAATGAATTTTAAAATGATAAATATTTCAAATAGAAAGCTTAATGAAATAAACTTAAAAAAAGGGATAATTTCTAAATAAAAGAAACCAAAATAAGGACTGGCGCGTAATGTGCACAAATGCACAAGGACTAAAACTGGAATTATTCCAGATCCTTGTGAGGCGCGGGCCCAATTGAAAATGAATACGACTTACCAAACCAAATTAAAAAAAAACAAAGCAAACAAGGTGCAATCGAGTGCACGCACGAAAGGGGAGGACCTAGCGTGTAAATACCCCACTTTTTTAAGCAGTGCAGTTTTGAGGCTATTAGTATTAGCCTGAAATAGTGTCACTTATTATTCTCCATAGCAGCAAAAACAAACCCTAAGTAAATCCCCATAGCAGCAAAAATACATCCTAGGTAAATCCTCTAGCCGCTTCAAAAAAAGGAGAAAGAAAACCAAGCTTTTCTCTTCAATATTCAGCTGATCTTCAAGCCCTCCATCGACGATCCTCTTGCCTTTCCTTTCGACTCAACAATGGTCAACCAAGGCTTCATTGGACCACCAGTTCGTGATTTTCACTCGCAAGCTCTAAATCGCTACCAAGTTTCGATTATGACGAAACAAGCAGAGATTCAAAGGCTTCCAAACACAGGTTAGTTCCTTCCTTTTTTTATTTTACACTAAATAAAAAAAAACACCAAGAAATAAAATGAAAATCAAGTCGGAATAAAGACTAAAAGTCACCTCTTCTAATTTTTTTGCTGGTTCTTTGTATTAAATTTGTGTAGTGTGCGTGTGTCCTCATTACATTTCCTTTCTTTTGCTTTTGTAGCCGAAATCAAAAATAAAGACAAAGAAAAAAGAATACAAAAATTTGCTCTTCTCTTTTTGTCTCTGTTTTGCTGTTGTCCCTTTTGTTTTCTTGTAGGTACGGCACTGGCTATGTGGAAGTGTACGGTGTACGACGTACGGAGGCGCTGGAGGCTGTTGGAGGCCAGTTGCGGCGCAAGGGGAATCCAAGGGTTTCTATCTATGCTCTAACTTTTGGGCCTGTTGGGCCGTGTAATCCTAGGCTAGGGTTAGTATTAGTTTTGGGCTGACGGGGTTGTGCTTAAAATTGGGTTATGTAATTTGGACTTGTGGACATTTAATTTGGTTTAATTTTATTTATTTCATATTCTGGTGGACTCGGGCAAATTGGCCCGCTTACACATAGTATGAAGTGTTTACATTATGTATATGTCTATATGTGGGAAATGTTTCAAAATTATAGAAATAATCTTCTTTAGTAAATAATTAATTCCAGTCAACTAGTTGAGTTATGCATGCTTGTTTTTTGGATGAGTTTATGCTGTTTAAATTCAGTTGTAATAGCTAATTATTGTTTGATCCAATAGTGACAAGTTGGGTATGTTATATGGAATCATTAATTTATTTTATTAAGTAATTCTGTAAATGTGGTTAACATAGGTGGTTATAATATGTTATATTCAACTGTAGCATGTTAAATGTTAGAATATTTTATTATATAATATGTATATTGAATTAAACAATTGTAGTATATAGAATTGTAAGTTATTTGATTTGAACTGTGAGTGAGTAATAGTTAAGAACGAGCTTGTCCTGGCTAAATGCATAGAAGGATGACTAGGTGAGTAAGGCACGTGCTATAATAAATTATAATAATTATGTGTTTTATGTGATGAATAAGTGTTTAACTTAAAATAAAATGGATGCCGAATTTCATTTTGATTTTTCTCAAATGATAATAAATATTACATTTTGCGTAATCCAATTGTGTATGGTTACAGTATAAGATCAAGGTGTTATAAAGTCTGTACATTTGCATGTATTATGTGTTTGAATGAAAAATATATTCAACCCTGTGGTATTAGTAATTAAATTGGCTATTGAAATTATTAAGAAAAAGGTTAATGCAAGTGTGTGTATGTGATCGTTTGAAATTGTGTTTTTGATTGATAATATCTCGTAACCCTAATACAGTGACGGATACGGGCTACGGGTGTTACACTAACAACACAGGAGCACCCCAGGGTGAGAAACTCGGTCTTACAAACCCTTTGTTAGTCAACTCTTGCAACTGAGATTTCAATTCCTTTAATTCTGTCAGAGTCATTCGATACGGAACTATAGATATCGAAGTTGTTCCCAGCACTAACTCAATGCCAAACTCAACTTCTCGGATTGGTGGTAAACCCAATAAATCTTCAGGAAACACATCCGGATATTCGCACACAACTGGCACTGATTTGATTTTCTTTCCAGTCACTTTTGTATCAAGCACATAAGCAAAGTAAGCTTCACGACCCTTTCTCACATATTTCTGAGCTAACATTTAAGAAATCACTACTGGTAAACCGTTCAAATCATCTGACTCAATTCAGATAATTTCATTATTTTGACATCTCAGATCAATCGTCTTTCTTTTATAGTTCACTATAGCATCATGTAGCGTTAGCCAATCCATACCCAAAATTATATCAAATTCATCAAATGGTAACAACATCAGATCAACCAAGAAACAGAAATCTTAAATCATCAACGGACAGTTCTTGCACACTTTATCAACCAACACACACTTGCCTAAGGGGTTCGATACTCTAATTGTGATGTTATACAATATATTATTTTTTAACCTTAAGTAATACATTCTTTCAAAATGGTTGTAAAATAAATTGTGGTGCTAATTTGTAAGAGATATTTCGCGAATGAATAAATTCCAAGGCTGAATTTTTTAAAATATGGATTTGATATCATTGACATTAAACAAATTTATGATATTAATATTTTTACCGAAAATATAGGTCTAAATTAAAGTATTGAGTTCGATATTTAGTTGTACAATACCCCTATTTTCATTTCCATCAATATTTGGCAATAATTAAAATAATAACAATTATATATGAAAATTAAATCTGAATTTTTTTTCATAAAATGCATGGTAAGAGTGGAAAATCTACAATAAAATAAATGAAAATAAAAATATCATATAAAATCTTCATACTATCTATAAATAATGATATTCACATAAGAAATCCAAAACTTTTTATCACAATAGAAAATTGTTTTCTCAATATTTTTGCTCTACACTAATTGATTTGGTGGCAATGGAATGAGAAATTTTGCAAAGAGTTCGACTCTTCCTTTAAAATATTTTGGTAGAATTTTTTATTACTTTTCTATATTTTAACATACATTTTTATTTTTTAATCTGATTACCAACTAACCTACTTTAAATTTTTAAAGAATTTTTTTAATATATACACCTCTTTCACAATTACAGCAACATATATACGGTTAACAATAATATGTCTCTTAATTACTAAAATAAGTATTATTAAAAAATTATTTTTGAAACGACTTATTTATTATTTTCTTTTTAATTTTAAGTAAACCTTGAACTTTCTCAAAATCTAGCATATCAAAAAAGAAGTTTAGGGAAACATTGATAGAAAAATAAAATTTTGAATCAACGATCTTAACTACATTCAATTCATATTTACATGAAAAAAATTCGAAAACATATTTAAATTGTTTCTAAAATTTTTAAATGATTATGAAAATATGTTAATAAATCAAAACCAATTTGTATATCGCATGGATGAAAAAACTAATTTATATAATATTTGAATATTTTAATTCACATAAAATACTTTTCAATTAATATATATTTATTTTATTTGAATAATTGTTGCCTCAAATAAAGTGAACTTTTCTATAAGTTTAATTGTTTTTAATTTCCAATTTCCAGTTACAAATAAAATGAAAATGAAGGTTTTTTCTTTTCTTTTCTTTTAGCTTGATGATCAACCACGACTGCTTTGCCCAGATAGTTCAAGTTTGAGAGTTCTGTGTCATCTATTCGGTTTCATATTTTTATGTGTTTTAACTTTTTAAATGGAAATATTAATTTTAGTTATGTTTCTTATTTAATTGCATTTAAGCTTTAAATTTAAATTTATTAATACTATAATTGTGTGATAATATTACTTTAGTGTATTATAAGGGTTCATTTGCATATAATAGTAAGTATTATGAATCTATATTTCTAATATAGTTATCAATATAAATGTATATGTTATCATCATTAGCATAAAATATAAAGTAAATTAAACTGGAGTTCAGTCACTCTACTTTTTCTTTTTCTTTTTTGTCAATTTAGTTACTGCCGTTAAAAAATTTGACAAAAATAGTCACTCAACTGTTAAACCTATAACAGATTGCTAATTGGACCTGAATAAAAAGGAAAATTATTCTTTTATTTCTTTTAAAAATTACAAAATTTCAGCTAACACCATTCCTATATGTACAAAGTTTAATTTTTTATACTTAAGCAAAGGAAAAGATAACAATTTACCTTAGTTTTGCTCTCTATGACATCGTCACTGTCATCGTCTCTGCTTCGTCGTCTTTCACCTAAACAAGAAAACTCTATCATGGTTTCTACCCTCATAAACATCATCACTGGTTTAGTACCTTCCTCTTCCTCCACTGTTGATATTGTTGTTGACTTCAGTTTGGATTTTGATACCATGGCCGTAGCTACTGGTTCTTCTTCTATTTCTAAAATTACCCATCAAAAAATATAATAATTAATGAAATTCAAACTCTAATAGTTTCTAGAGTGTTAGTGAATGCTTAGTTTTAGTTTTATTATTGTGTTGCAATTTTTTCAAATATAAAGGAAGAAAAAAGAGGGATCACTTTCTAAAACAATAGTAAATCCTATCTCATGCTTTGTGCCTTTGCCAAAAATTCATGCATTACCTCCCTTCAAGGGTGTGTGATCCTAAGTAAAAACTTCAAAGAAATAATGTAAAGAAACAATCATAAAAATTATAAGGTAGACATAAATCATAGTAGTGAATAAAATAAAAAAACCAAAATAACAAAAAAAAAACAAAACAAAATATAATTGAGTTCAATATATCATGCCAAGCCGCCCAAATAATGTGTTTTCCCAATTTGCTTTACCTCTACTTCTCTTTAAAACGAAAATCATGACAGAATTTTCTTGTTCAGGTGAGAAATGGAGTAGAGATAGTGATGACATCACAGAGGGCAAAGTTACGGTAAATCGCTATCTTTTCCTTTGCCTAAGCATAAAAATTTAAAATTTTGTGGATACAATAATGGTGTTAATTGAAATTTTATAAATTTTAAAGAGTTAAAAGAATAATTTTTCTTTTCTTTAAACAAGTACAGTCAATAATATGTTAAGTTAAGAGTTTAACTATTGAGTGACCATTTAAATTAATTTTTATAACAATAGTAATTAAATTAATAAAAATAATTAAAATAGAAACAACACTATTTTAAAATCACTTCTAATATAATTTACCTTAAAATATATCAACATATGAATTAGTTAAATTTACATAAAATCATTAGCAAAATAACACATAATTATTACTTTTTATATTAAAATTCAATACAATAAATATGTAGTTAAGTAAAGTGAATTTCACATATAAAATATACAAACTTAACATAAGTACAACAAATGAAATTAGATATAGTCTTATAACGAAATTATGGACTTTAAAGAATGTATATTATAGCGAAATAATTTTTTTAAATTATAATTTGCATTTAAATTATTTCTAAAGAATAAAATACTCATTCATGTATCTCTAAATTTAGAAGAGACATTTATTACTTTTACTGTCTTAATTTATAATTTCATATTTATCATTTTAAATAGTTGATTAGAAAATCTATAAAAAATATAAAATGAACTACATTTATTTATGATTTTATTCATAAATTTATTAAAAAAATTACAAGTAAGCATACACTGTACCAGCTACGTCACCATTGCTCTAGCCGAAGGGAATGACGCCGTCCACTCCATAAAAAGGAAAAAAAAAAAACCACTTGGACAATTTCAAACATTCATAAATCACGAACCCAGTTATCATTTTTCCCTAAAATATACTATACATATAGCCAAAGTTTACTAAATCATTTTCTTCCCACATTAAATTATACGCTTTTATTTCCCTTGACTTGCTCTCTTTAAATACTTGTTGTCCCCCTTTTGTTCATTGCTGGAAAATACAATAATAATGCTATTAATATTTTCCTCCATCTGCCGGCATTTTTGTCCTCTTAACTTTCCTTGTATTCTCCCTACTTGGTTTCAAAATTCAACATGGATTCATCAGATTTTCCTACAAGTAGATCACCTAGAAAAGAACTTCAAGGGCCTCGGCCGGCTCCTTTGAAGGTCCGTAAAGACTCGTACAAGATCAAGAAACCTCCATTGGCACCACAACCACTGCTGCAGCAGCAGCAACAACAACAACCTATCCAGATAAGGCCTCCCGTAATCATCTACACTGTGTCACCAAAGGTGATCCATACTAACCCTAGCGACTTCATGAACCTAGTGCAACGCCTTACAGGATCAACATCATCATCGTCTTCGGGATCTTCAACGCTTCCGCCATCAACATCCGATCTCCCAATATTCAGTGATACTACCAGTGGTGCGATCTCACCAGCAGCAAGGTTTGCTACAATAGAGAAAACCAAGCCACCTGCAGAAGGGAAACGACAACAAATTTATGAAGAAAACTATGGATTTGTACAAGGCATAGAGATGAATCCTGGAGTTGAAAGGACAAGCTTTTTTCCAGGGATTTTGTCTCCTGGGCCAACCTCACTGCCTCGGATATCACCAAACTTCTTCTCACCACCGTCTGATCCAAACTCAATCGCTTTCTTCCATGATTTGAGCCCGGTTCTTCATGGGAATAGGAATTTCATAGAAGGTAGTTTCATGCCTAGTCCTTCAAGTTTTAATATTTCACCTTTTTCCATACCGTCTCCTACTACTCCATCAATAGACCTTTTCAACAATTTCTTTGACCTTTAAAGAAAATTTTTTTCTTTAGGAAGATATACAAATAGAAATTCATTTCCCTTTGATCTATGGGGTTTCTGAAGATGTTTATTGGAGTGGTGGATATTGGATTTTTCTGCAACTTGAATTAATGGTGAAGGTTGAGGATTGAACTAGAAATTTGATATGCGTATTTTGGTAGGTTTGAAACTTCTTAATTGCCTTCATGTGGTGGGCCTTCTGATAGGCAGATCTGCCTCAAAAAATACTGTGATACCCATCAATCTTTTTTCTTCTTTTTTTCTCTCTTTATCTGGTACAAAATTTTATTTCTCTGCAATGTTGATGTAATTTCAAAGCATTAAAAATTGGTTTTCTTATCTTTATTCTTTATTCTTGATTTCTTGCAAATATTGTGTTTCTAGCTTTTAAAATATCAGATATTTTAATTTGTTTTTTAAAATATCACACACACATATATATTCGATATATGATTAGAAGGAACTAAAAGATACTGGTTAAAGATTACATCATAATTAATTTTAGTACATTTAAATAATTTAAAATGTCATTAAGTTTTATATCCAACTTAACGTAATTATAAACTTCAAAAAGGAAAAAAATTTACCTATTATAAATTAAATATTAGATCCAAGTGCAAAGAGCGCAATAAGTTTTTATTAAATGTTTTTTTTTCTTAATATTTGTTAAGGCCATTTTATGTTAAATGTAATAATTAATCATTTAATTTGATAAGTAAGATACTTGCGCAATTCTTACATTAGTTATAACATGATTTCAATAATTTCTGGATCAAAAAGTCAAATACAACACTTTAGCTATTGAGTTATATTTTTTTATAATTATCTTTTTATTATTTTATTGCTAAGAAATCGGGGAGCAGTTAAATAAGAGCTTACGCAGATGGAAAAAATCATCCTTTCTAAGATCAATTTGCCATTAATTTATTAATCAGATTTGAAAACTTTAAACGTATGAAATTTTAAAAAAAAAAAAGTTAGATTTTTGGTTGGCATAATTCCTCTTCAAGTATTAACAGAGTAATTAAATTGAAGTGTAAGCATTAAAGTAATAATTAAACTCTCTTGAAATTAAAAAAATTGTAATTTCTTTTAATAAAAAAAATTATAATTTCTTAAATCTGTTTGATTGATAGAGTGTAACTACATCGTAATTGTTAATGTTCTATTTTATAATTATAATTACCAATTAAATAATTTTTATTTTAAAAATAATAATTACTATAAAAAATTATTAGTACTGTTATACCCTTCTAGCTTAGGAAACGTGACAATATGAGAAGTGATCAAAGATACACTCATGGACAGCTCTTCGTTCTCTATCATTCAAGAGCTCACTAGGTTACCAATGTCCTGAACGGTCTACTTATACACAACCTCCCGATTTCTATAGGAGGATCCTGATTGCTCATCCTTGCGAGTGAACCATGCACTCCCTTTTGAATAGTCTTGCCTAATTGCCTTTATGAATAGACCGTTCCTCAAGCCACTCATTCTTTTGTTAAGAGCATGACTTTTAGGCTACCAAACCCCATTTGAACCTAACAACCCTGGACCACAATTCAAAATGAACGACAAAATGAGTCTCATTACAAATGTAACAGTTCGGTTTAGACCCTAGTCAGAGTAGTAGTTTCGGGACCACAAATTCGAGTCAGAAAAATATTTTAATATTATTTTCCATGCTTATTATATGTGAATTAGTATGTGTGAAAATTCCGTATGAAAATTTGGTCGTTTATATGCTTAATTTGATAAAAGGACCTAATCGCGTAAAATGTAAAAGTTGTGTTCTATTTGCTAAAGTGCCTATTTGCTATGTCTTTATAATTGTGAGGTCCTCATGTTATGAATAGACCATTATTAACTTGATTATGGGCATGAATTAAATGAGTTTTATGTTTTATCATTAAGGTTATTATGGTAATTAGCACAATATGTTAATATAATTAAAACAAAACAAAAAATTACGCCATTTTATGTTCACCTTGCTAAAAATTCAAAGAAAAAGAGAGAAAATAAACTTTCTAGGGTTCAACCAAACAAATTGATGATTTCTACGTTTTTTTAGTCATTGCACTGTATTCTATCAAGCCCATGCCCTAATTTCTAATTTTGTTGATGATTTTGAAATATGCCATTGATGAAATTGTGAGCTTTGTGATGTTATTTTTTGGAAAATAAAATATATGTGTTGGGTTGATATATTTTGTCTTTGAATTTTTGATGAATTTGAGTAAAATAGGCTGAGTTGTGAAATTTGTAAATTAAGAGACTAAAATGTGAAATAAATGAAATATGTGGACTTGTATGAGTACTATGAATATTCGGCTAAGCATAAGTATATGTAAATTTTGTGTGTTTTGTGATTTTTGTGATTAGGGACTAAATTGTCAAAATATGAAAATATGAGGGCTAATTTGTAAAATACCCTAAATGTGTGTTTTTGGATTGATTTGAATGATTTGGTGAATAAAAGAGTTAAATTTGAATTTATATAGATCAAGAACTAAAGAAAACGGAATTAGATTGGGGAAAGTCGAAAGTCATCGAGTAGACGATTCCGCCTATCCGAATCGTACGAGTAAGTCAATATACAAATAAACGTGTTTTGAAATGAATTATTATTATTAATATGATATTGAACATTGATAAAAGAATATATGAGTTGAGCATAAGATATCCGAGAAAGTATCGACAAAGTTCCGACGTCCGAAAAGCTCCGTACGAACCATAGGAATAGTTAGGATACATATGTCATGACATAGAATCCGATGTGTTTTCGTGTAAGACCACGTTTGGGACGTTGGCATCGAATTATGATTTACGTGTAAGACTATGTCTGGGACATCGGCATCGTATTTGATTTCATGTAAGACCCTGTTTGGGACAATGGCATCGATATTTGTTTACATGTAAGACCACGTCTGGGACGTTGGTATTGTACGAGCTTTTCGAGCTATCCGTGTATCCTTACGATTCCGAACGGTTCAACGGGCAATCAGAGAAATGAATGATTATATGTGATGTATATCTGATTCAGGTACGTTCGAAATGTATACTATATTTGAGAAAAAAATGGTAAGTATATGTACAAGTGATGATATATGTTGTAAGAATGAGAAAATATGCTATATGTGTAAATGAATTGGGAATATGTTAAATGTAAATGAACTATGTCGTTTGAGATAGTATTTGGCCAGGGAGTATATGTAATTTGATGATGCTT
Source organism: Gossypium hirsutum (assembly GCF_007990345.1). NCBI lineage: Eukaryota > Viridiplantae > Streptophyta > Magnoliopsida > Malvales > Malvaceae > Gossypium > Gossypium hirsutum. Next base: position 53,286,147 of record NC_053425.1, on the reverse strand, counting down.
TAATGTTTTGAATGTTAAGTTTATTTGTATATGGCTTAGTAAGCTTTTGAAAGCCTACTTTGTGTGTTTTTCAACTGTTTTATAGATATCGTAGCTATCGGAAGCTCGGGGATCATCAAGGATTGTCACCACACTATCAAACCTTATTTTGGTACCTTTTGACATTGTGAATATAAGACTATGGCATGCATAGGCTAGAAGTATTTGGATATGTTTTGTAATGTATATATCATGCCATGTGATGGCTAGGTTGTGGTTGAACTTATGGTTTGATTTTGGTATATGTTATGTGATGCAAATTAAGCTTACGTGATGTGTTTATGAATGACCAAAAGAAATGGTCAATTTGGTAAGAATTGGTATATGTTATGAACATGAGATTGATTGATAATGATATGTCATGATTGTTGAATGTTTTGATTATGAAATGGTTGAAATTTGATGTGCAATTGGTGCCTATTTGATTATTGTAGGGAGGACCCTTAATAGGTGGCAAATTGGCCTTGTAAATGGCCTATTTTTGCCCACACGGGCAGAGACACGGGCGTGTGTCTCAGCTGTGTTGCTTGAGGGCCATTTTGAAATGAGCCTGAGCAGATCACACGGTCACACACACCGTGTGCTAGGCCATGTGGCCAAGTCAGTTTCGAGCACGGGTTAGACACACGGGCATGTGACTGGCCATGTGATCTAAGTCAGTAGTCTCCCTAATTTTCACACGGCCTGGCACACGGGCGTGTCTTGTGACCGTGTGGACAAGTCAGTATGTATGCCCTGTTTTAACACGGCCTAGACACACGGGCGTGTCTAAAGCCATATGAGGAACACGACCTGTTCACATAGGCGTGTGACCTGTACAACTTTGATAAATTGTTTAAGTTTCAAAAAATTTTGTATGTGCTCGGTTTAGTCCAGACCTCTTTCTACTGTATGCTTAAGGTTTCGATGAACTAAATAAGGGACACTATAATGATGTTTGACTATGTTTGTGGATGAAGTTATTGAATTGTTCGTAAAATGTTTCGATTTATCTGGTAATACCTTTAACCCTTGTTCAGTGATGGATACGGGTTAGGAGTGTTACATTTGGCTGTATCAGAGCCAGGTTTAGTCGATTCTAAGATTAACGTAGCATATGTGAGTCTAGCAATTCATGCTATATTTATAAAAAATGATAGTGTGATGCATCCTGATAATGAAAATGTGCTTTTATATGGAAAATGCATCTCAAACGAGTCGTAGCTAACGATGTAAAGAGTAATGCGCTTTCTCCCACGCAAGGGACAGCGCCATCTGACTCTAGATTGGCTACGAATAGCTATGATGGAGAGGCTAGACAAGCTTTCTATCAAGTGATGAATGATTGGTTCAGTTAGTACATTAGAACTAATCCGACTGTTCAACAACCCCCAATCCTGCCTAATCCTCCGCAAGCCCCCACTATGCCACAAGTGAATCCGATTCAGTTAAGCAAGCCACCAGTTGATAAAATTAGAAAATATGGGGTTGAAAAATTCTGAGCTACTACAAATGATGATGCTGATAGAGTCGAGTTCTGGTTAGAGAATACGATAAGAGTATTTGATGAATTGTCATTGACTCTTGATGAATGCCTAAAGTGTGTCGTTTTGCTTCTAAGAAATACGGCCTATCATTAGTGGAAGACTTTAATATCTGTGTTTCTGAGGGAACGAGTCACTTGGGATTTCTTCCAAGCTGAATTTTGGAAGAAATAATCAGTTAGAGATTTACCGATAAAAAACGTAAAGAGTTTCTTGAGCTTAAATAAGTCCATATGTCTATTACAGAATACGAGCGAGAATTTCTGAGACTGAGTCAGTATGCTAGAGAATGTGTTTCGACTAAAGCTATAATGTGCAAGAGATTCGAGGATGGCTTGAACGAAGATATTTGTTTGTTAGTCGAGATTCTTAAGATCAAAGAATTTACTGTGCTTGTTGAACGAGCATGTAAAGCTGAAGAGCTCGGGAAAGAGAAAAGAAAAGCTGATTCTGAAGCTAAAGATGTGAGAAAGAGATCTGCAAGTAAATCATTTCAATCTGCATCAAAGAAGTTTCAAGATTATTATAGCCATTCAAAGGCTAATGTGGGACATGTGAGTAGAAATCATATGAGATCGCATTCGAGTTTCAGAGCTCCAGCTACATCTATTGCCAGTGTTGGAAATGTTTGATCTGATCGCCCTGAGTGCAAACATTGTGGTAAAAGACATCTTGACAATTGTAGATTGTATGATCAGGCTTGTTTCAAATGTGGATCGTTAGACCATTTCATCCGTGATTTCCCCGAATCTGTCGAGCAAGAGATTGTGCAAAATCTGAGGCCAAGTGGCAATGCATCTCGTGGTATACCTCTCAGAAATACGGGAATTGTGAGTGGTAAACAAAGAGGGACTAAAGACACTGCTGTTCGATCTGAAGCTAGAGCACCTACTAGAGCCTATGCCATCCGAGCTCGTGAAGAAGCTTCATCTCCAGATATTATAACTGGTACTTTTACAGTTTATGATACTTCTGTGATTGCTTTGATAGATCCTAGATCAACACATTCTTATATATGCATCAATTTAGTGAACAGTAAGACTTTGCCTGTAAAGTCTACTGAATTCATAATTAAAGTATCGAACCCTCTAGACAGATGTGTTTTAGCTTGTAAAGTCCACAAGAATTGTCCGTTAATGTTTTGAGATGTTTGTTTTCTGACTGATCTAATGTTATTGCCCTTTGACGAGTTTGAAATAATTCTGGGTATGGATTGGCTAATTTTGCATGATGCTATTGTAAATTGCAAATGAAACACTGTTGATTTGAGATGCAAGAATGACGAAATAGTTCGAATTGAATCTAGTGATTTAAATTGAATCTAGTGATATCTTCAATGAAAGCTCTGAGTGAAGCTTACTTTACCTATGTGACTGATTCGAAAGTGTTAGAAAAGAGAGTTTAATCAGTGACTGTTGTCTGTGAATTCCCTGATGTGTTTTCTGAAGAACTTCCGGGATTACCTCCGATCCAAGAAGTTAAATTCAGCATTGAATTAGTACCTGGAACCACTTCGATTTTGATAGCTCCGTATAGAATGGCTCCAATCGAACTAAAAAAATTAAAGTTTTAGTTGCATGAGTTGACCGATAGAGGATTTGTTTCTCACCTTGGGGTGCACCAGTTCTGTTTTTGAAAAAGAAAGACGGTACGATAAGAATGTGCATTGATTATCGTCAATTGAACAAGGTGACTATCAAGAATAAATACCCTTTGCCCCGAATTGATGATTTTTTTGATCAATTGAATGGAGAAACCGTAATTTCTAAGATAGATCTAAGATTGGGTTATTATCAGTCGCGAGTAAACGATTCAGACATTCTAAAAACTACTTTCCGAACGAGGTATGACCACTATTAGTTCTTAGTTATGCCTTTGGGGTTAACTAATGCACCTGCTATCTTTATGGATTTGATGAGCAAAATTTTCAGACCATATTTAAATCGATTTGTTGTCGTATTTATTGAAGACATATTGATTTATTCGTGTGATGAATCTGAGCATTCTGAGTATTTGAGTATAGTGCTATAGACTTTGCGAGATAAGCAATTGTATGTGAAGTTCAGTAAATGTGAGTTCTGGTTATGAGAAGTTGGTTTTCTGGGCCATATTGTGTCAGCATCAAGTATCCGAGTTGATTTGAGTAAAATTTCAGCTATTTTGATTAGAAGCCTCTGGGAAATGTTTCTGAAGTCTGCAGTTTTCTGGGACTGACTGATTATTATTGACGGATCGTAAAAGGCTTTTCGATGATTGCGACTCCGTTGATGAAGTTACTTCAGAAAGATATGAAGTTTGAATGGTTTGAAAAGTGTCAGAAAAAGCTTTGATCAGTTGAAGGCCCTATTGACTGAAGCTCCAGTGTTAGTACAACCCAAATCGAGTAAAGAATTTGTGATCTATAGTGATGCTTCCTTGAATGGTCTGGGATGCATTTTGATGTAGGAAGGCAAAGTCATTGCTTATGCTTCGAGGCAGTTAAATCCATATGAAAAGAACTACCCAACGCACAACCTTGAGTTAACTGTGATCGTATTTGCTTTGAAGATTTTGCGCCATTATCTGTTTGGTGAGAAATGTCATGTATATTCTGATCATAAGAGTTTGAAATATCTGATGACTCAGAAATATTTGAATCTGCGATAGAGAAGATGGCTAGAATTGTTAAAAGACTACAAGCTTATTATTGACTATCATCCGGGAAAAGCAAATATTGTTGCTGATGCTTTGAGTCGAAAATCACTGTTTACTCTGCGTGCGATGAATGCTCATTTGGTTGTGTCCGATGATTGTTCAGTTTTAGCCAAAGTAAAAGCAAGACCATTATTCATCCAACAAATTATCGAAGCTCAGAAGATTGATAGTGAGATTTTAGCACAACGAGCTCAGTGTAATTTAGATTCTGATTCAGAATTCAAAGTTGATAAAAACAATTGTTTGAAATTCCAAGATCGAATTTGTGTTCCAAGAAATCTAAAATTGATTCAGATGATTTTGAATGAAGCTTACAATAGTTGTTTATCTGTTCATCCGGGTAGTACAAATATGTATAACGATCTGAAACAACTTTATTGGTGGCCTAGTATGAAGCGTGACATCTCTAACTTTGTTTCTAAATGTTTAATCTGTCAGCAAGCTAAAGCAGAACATCAAGTGCCATCTGGGTTGTTACAACCAATTATGGTTCTGGAGTGGAAATGGGATAGAGTGATGATGGATTTTGTTTCGGGTTTGCCCCTATCTCTGAGAAAGAAAGATGCAATCTGGATTGTAGTTGATTGATTGATGAAATCAGCTCATTTTATTCCGGTACGATCCGATTAGTCACTTGATAAGTTAGCTGAGTTCTACATTTCCAATATTGTGAGATTGCATGGTGTGCCATTATCTATTGTGTCAGACAGAGATCCGAGATTCACATCACGGCTTTGGAAGAAATTGCAAAATGCTTTAGGTACAAAACTGCACTTCAGTACTTCTTTTCATCCACAGACGGATGGTCAATCCAAGCGTATTATTCAAATACTCGAGGATATGTTGAGATGTTACATTTTTGAGTTTGAAGATACGTAGGAACAACATTTACCTTTTATTGAATTCACTTATAATAACAGTTTTAAATCGAGCATTAAAATGGCACTGTACAAAGCCTTATATGGTCACAAATGCCGTAAACCTTAGTATGGACTGAGCTCAGTGAGAATAAGATTCACGGGGTTGACTCGATAAAAGAGACTGAACAGAAAGTAAAAGTGATTCGAGATAGGCTGAAAGTAGCTTCTGATCATTAGAAATCATATGCAGATTTGAAACGAGAAGACATTGAATTTGAGATCAGAGACAAAATGTTTTTGAAAGTATCTCTGTGGAAGAAAGTACTCCGATTTGGAAAAAAAAGGCAAATTGAGTCCGAGGTTCATCGAGCCGTATGAGATTACCAAGCGTATCGGGCCAGTTGCTTATAGATTGTTGTTGCCACCTGAGCTAGAAAAGATTCACAATGTATTTCACGTGTTGATGCTTCAATGATACAGATCTGATCCTTCACATGTGATTCCTCCGTCTGAGATTGAGATTCAGTCTGATATGACCTATGACGAAGAACCAATCCGTATCTTAGCTCGTGAGGTTAATGAATTACGAAATAAGAAAATTTCGTTAGTAAAAGTGATGTGGCATCGACGCGGTATTGTAGAGGCTACGTGGGAGCCTAAAAATGTTATGAGACAGCAATATCCGAGTCTATTCAATGGTAAGATTTTCGGGGACAAAAATCCCTAATGGGGGAGAATTGTAATAGTCTAGTTTAGACCCTAGTTGGAATAGTAGTTTCAGGACCACAAATCTGAGTCAAAAAATAATTTTAATATTATTTTTCGTGCTTATTATATGTGAATTAGTATATGTGTAAATTCCGTATGAAAATTTGGTCGTTTATATGCTTAATTTGATAAAAGGACATAATCGCGTACAATGTAAAAGTTGTGTTCTATTTGCTAAAGTGCCTATTTGCTATGTCTTTTAATTGTGAGGTCCTCATGTTATGAATATACCATTATTAACTTGACTGGACTATTATTGTAACGCCCCCACGCCCGAAACCGTCGCCGGAGTCGAGCTTGAGGGGTTACCGAACATAATTTATCAAATTAAGAACTTCAAATCATTTGTTTCTACATTCACAGCTTTCTAACTACCCGCATCACAGTTACAAGAAAAATCATATCTTGAGTTACGAAACTTGAAATCAAGATACGTAAATTTTCCCCAAATCTAGACTCATATATCTATTTACTAATTTTTTTTTATAATTTTTAGTTGGGCCAATTAGTACAGTTTATTAGTTAAAGTCTCCCCTGTTTCAGGGTTTGACTGCTCTGACATCTGTGTATTACGAATCAGATATCTCTCTATACAGAATTTCAATGACTACAAGGTTTGTTTTTATTAAAACTAGACTCCATAAGGAATCTGTACATATAAAGAAAAACTTCTAATTATTTTTTTAAAATTTATTATGAATTTTTAAAGTCAGAATAGGAGATCCAGAAATCACTCTGGTCCTGTTTCACAAAAGTTTAAATATCTCATAAAATATAATTATATGCCTGTTTTGTTCAATCCACATGAAAATAGACTCATTAAGCTTCAATTTCATTACTTACTCATTATTTAGTTCCATTTATACTATTTTTAGTGATTTTTCAAATTCATGTCATTGCTACAACAATATTCTGTTTTAAGGCAAGTTTCATCTTTCCATGAATTCTTATGAACTAGATAACCTATTAAACTTCCATAATATCAAACATGATCTAAATTAGCCATCACCATGACTTATCAATATCAAACATTTTCTCAACCAAACATGGCCATATCATAAAATTATTTACACAAAATAAGTATATTGCTATACATGCCAAACTTAAGTTTTACAAGCCATTTACCCAGATGAAAGTCCTTTGGATAGTGTGATCGAACCTTCGACCCGTCCCGATTCCCGAGTTGGCTTGTTCAAAACTACAGTAAATAAAGAGGAGGGAGTAAGCATAAATGCTTAGTAAGTTCATATGTAAATAACAAGTAACATAACAATACAAATATACCAAACAACTTTAGCATGGTATCACCAAAACATATGTCATATTTCTAAACATCATTCATCATCTTACCACCTTATCGTTGTTGTATCTATTTTCAACCCGAGGGTTAAGAACATACCTGTCCAAAGTGTCCATTTCACAACACTTACCAAAACGTCGCTTGCATCTTAAGTGTTCTTCCATTTCACTAGAAATTTCACCCGTTGAACACATCGGAATACAACTCAGATACACGGATAATTTGCACATAAGTGCCTCATATGTAATCAAGAAATCATGTAACCCGCCCCTAAGTGAACTCGGACTCAACTCAACGAGCTCGGGCGTTCGCATCCATAAGTGAACTCGGACTCAACTCAACGAGTTCGGATGCCTAGTTACATCTCACGAACTCGGACTCAACTCAACGAGTTCGGACATTCGCATCCATAGGTGAACTCGGACTCAACTCAACGAGTTCGGATGCTCAACCATCCTAGTGAAAAGTCACTTGTATCCTAATCTATTCCTAAGGTTCAAATGAGCTTATTCCCTCGATCTCACATTTGTCATCTTCCATGGAATATCGGAACCGATACTCGGTAGCAATTCATATTTATCAAGTAGTAAACATGATTTGCATATTACTCAACATTAAACACAAAGAATAATATTTCACGATTAAAAATCAGCGTATCATATAATTAACATCAATAACTTAAAAATAACAATTATGCTACATTATTTACACATGAACTTACCTTGGTACCAAAATATAAAGATTTTGCAATTTAGTCCACAATCTTTTCTTTTCCTCGATCGCGACTTGAATCTCGTTTCTCTTGATCTATGATGCCAAATTAATCTTATTTAATACATACATTCATCAAAACAGCATTTAATACGAACTTTGGAAAAATTACACTTTTGCCCCTAGGCTCGGGAATTAAACTTTATTCCTTATTCTTATGTTTTATAACATGCTGATCACTTTTCTGTTCTATGGCAACATCAAATTCTCTCTCTAACATATACTTGTGACTATTAGGTATTTTTGCCGATGAAGCCCTTTTACTCGTTTTCACTCAAAACCGAGTAGCACAAGTTGTCTAACATAATTTAAAACCTCATATTCTATCATAAAACATCAAAATACACAAATTTCACCTATGGGTATTTTTTCAAATATAAACCCTAGGTTGAATTATTGCTAACATAAGCTTAATCGAGCTACCGGGATTCCAAAAACGTAAAGAACATTAAAAACGGGGCTTGGAATCACTTACTATGGAGCTTGGAAGCTTGAAACAAACCCTAGCTATGGAGAACCCTTGAAATTTCGGCCTAATGAAGAAGATGGAAAAAAATTGGCTTTTAATTTTGTTTTTAATTCATTTTAATAACTAAATGACCAAAATACCCGTACTACTAAACTTTCCAAAAATTACTTCCATGTCCTAATTTTGTCCATGAACTTAAAATTGGTCAAATTTCTATTTAAGACCTCCTCATTAATATTCCAAAACAATTTCATACTAAAAACTTCTAGAATGCAAGTTTTGCAACTTATTCGATTTAGTTCCTACTTTCAATTTAAACACTTTAGGCATAGAATTTCATCATTAAATTTTCACACAATCATGCAATCATATCATAATCATCAAAATAATTATAAAATAATTATTTCTATCTCAGATTTGTGGTCACGAAACCACTATTCCGATTAAGCCCTAATTCAGGATATTACAATTATGGGCATGAATTAAATGAGTTTTATATTGTATCATTAAGGTTATTATGGTAATTAGCACATTATGTTAATATAATTAAAACAAAACATAAAAATTACGCCATTTTATGTTCTCTTGCCGAAAATTCAAAGAAAAAGAGAGAAAATAAACTTTCTAGAGTTCGGCCAAATAAATTGATGATTAAGGTATGGTTTTTGATCCATTTTTGATAATTTCTACGTTTTTGTAATCATTGTACTGTATTTTATCAAGCCCATGCCCTAATTTTTGATTTTTTTGATGATTTTGAAATATGTCATTGATGAAATTGTGAGCTTTGTGATGTTAATTTGTTGAAAATAAAAGATATGTGTTTGGTTGATATATTTTGTCTTTGAATTTTTGATAAGTTTGAGTAAAATGGGCTAAATTATAAAATTTGTAAATTGAAGGACTAAAATTTGAGTATATGCAAATTTTGTGTATTTTGTGATTTTTGTGATTAGGGACTAAATTGTCAAAATATGAAAATATGAGGGCTAATTTGTAAAATGCCCTAAATATGGGTTTGTGGATTGATTTGAATGATTTGGTGAAAAAAAGAGTTAAATTTGAATTTATATAGATCAAGTACTCAAGAAACCAGAATTAGATCAAGGAAACTCAAAAGTCATTGACTAGTCGATTCTGTCTATCTGAATCCGTGCGAGGTAAGTCGATATACAAATAAACGAGTTTTGAATTGAATTATTACCATTAATATTATATTGAACATTGATAAATGAATATATGAGTTGAGCATCAGATATCCAAGAAAGTATCGACAAAGTTTCGACTTCCGGAAAGCCCCGTACGAACCATAGGAATAGTTAGCATACATATGTCATGACATAGGATTTGATATGTGTTTTCGTGTAAGACCACGCCTGGGACGTTGGCATCAAATTATGATTTATGTGTAAGACCATGTCTGGGACATCGGCATTGTATTTGATTTCCTGTAAAACCCTATATGGGACAATGGCATCGATATTTGTTTACATGTAAGACCATGTCTCGGACGTTGGCATTGTACGAGCTTTACGAGCTATCCACATATCCTTATGATTCTGAACGGTTCAATGGGCATTTTGAGAAATGAATGATTATATGTGATGTATATCAAATTCAGATATGCTCGAAATGTATACTATGTTTGAGAAAAAAACGGTAAGTATATGTATAAGTGATGATATATGTTGTAAGTATGAGAAAATATTGTATATGTGTAAATGAATTGGGAATATGTTAAATGTATATGAACTATGTCGTTTGAGATAGTATTTGGCCAGGGAGTATATGTAATTTGATGATGCTTTAATGTTTTGAAAGTTAAGTTTATTTGTATATGGCTTACTAAGCTTTTGAAAGCTTACTTTGTGTGTTTTTAACCTGTTTTATTGATATCGTAGCTATCGGGAGCTCGGGGATCGTCAAGGATTGTCACCACACTATCGAACCTTATTTTGGTACCTTTTGACATTGTGAATATAAGAATATGGCATACATAGTCTAGAAGTATTTGAATATGTTTTGTAATGTATATATCATGCCATATGATATGCCTAGTTTGTGGTTGAACTTATGGTTTGATTTTGGTATATGTTATGTGATGCAAATTAAGCTTATGTGATGTGTTTATGAATAACCAAAAGAAATGGTCAATTTGGTAAGAATTGGTATATTTTATGAACATGAGATTGATTGATAATGATATGTCATGAATGTTGAATGTTTTGATTATGAAATGGTTGAAATTTGATGTGCAATTGGTGCCTATTTGATTATTGTAGGGATGACCTTTAATTGGTGACAAATTGGCCTTGAAATGGCCTATTTTTGCCCACACGAGTAGAGACACGGGCGTGTGTCTTAGCCGTGTTGCTCGGGGGCCATTTTGAAATGAGCTTGAGCAGACCACACAGTCGTACACGCCAGTGTGTGCGAGGTCGTGTGGCCAAGTCAGTTTCGAGCACGGGTTAAACACATGGGCGTGTGACTGGCCGTGTGATCCAAGTCAGTAGCCTCCCTAATTTTCACACGGCCTGGTACACGGACATGTCTTATGGCCGTGTGGACAAGTCAATATATATGCCCTATTTTGACACGGCCTAGACACATGAGCATGTCTAAAGCCGTGTGAGGCACACGGCCTATTCACACGGGCGTGTGACCTGTACAACTTTGAAAAATTGTTTAAGTTTCGAAAAATTTTGTATATGCTCGATTTAGTCCAGACCTCTTTCTAATGTATGCTTACGGTCTCGATGAACTAAATAAGGGACACTATAATGACGTTTGACTGTTTGTGGATGAAGTTATTGAATTGTTCGTAAAATGTTTCGATTTATCTGGTAATACCTTTAACCCTTGTCCGACGATGGATACGAGTAAGGGGTGTTACAACGAACATCCCCCATGCACTTCGCAATGATAAGAACATCGCCAAGCATGAAACTCTACTATGTATCCCTAACTCAATGGAGAAGGGATAAACTCTTAAGCAATTTAGCCACCCTATGGTCCATTTTCAGCCTTCTTGCTCACTTCCATCATCTGGTTCTCATCCCTATAGGGTGAACCAATCGTTGTCAGCACCACCATATCCTCCTCATTGTCTCTTCCCTTGTTGATACCCCACATCAATAATTGGTGCGATGAGCATGGACTATTACCATAGCTTCCTTAGATTGATGCTTTCCTAAACCTAACAAACCCAATCAACTCTACCAACCCCACAAACTCTTCTACTCCGGCAAACCCCATCAACCCGGCCAACCTTGAATCCTCCTTAGGCTTGAACTCTGCTTAGAATGCACCTTCTATGTGATCATTGAACCCACCTCTTTAATCAACCTCTCATCTTTTTCCATCTATTCCACAGCTCATTGTAGTACTTAACATTCCATTGGTCTCCAATCCAACTACGTCTACCCCCCCAGAATCTTAGTTCAACCAACTATTGCCGAAACTTAGCCTGTTGAAAAAAATGGTTTAGGAAATAGTTTTTTTAAGCATAGTGGAAGTTTTAAAAATTTTCTTTAAAACTGAACCATTGCAATAATTATAGCAATAAACTTATCGGAATTATGCATATGCTTTGAATGAGGAAATTTCAAGTGAATCTCTGTAACACCCCTATCCCGTGACCGTCGCCGGAATAGGTAAGGGGCATTACCGGGCTTGTAACTCATGTCAGAACCGTAAAATTTTGAACTCTTTCTTGAAATAAAGGTCATTCATTTAGATAAGTACTAAGCACAGCCAGGGATAAAATTTAAACTTCTCTAAGTAAACAGTCAAAAGATGCCATTTTCGCATGGCTTATATACATTAACCAAAATATTCTTCCGCCACTAGTCTATTTTATACATGCCATAAGATAATCCAAAACATAGCAGTACCAAACAGTGGATAGTGATAGTGTGACTAGTTGCTGACGATCCCCGAGCCTGTAGCTTCGCAATGAGATCTATAAAACAGAGAAAACGAAATAAACGGAGTAAGCATTATAATGCTTAGTAAGTTTTAAGCAGTGTCAACAGATAACAATCAAATCATAACATAGTTGTTCGTATTTTTTTTATTTCCCTCTTCCTTCAGGCATACCATCCCTTTACCGAATATGCACATCTCATCATATACAATAGGCAGATAAACCTTCACATAAAAGTGAGCTCATGTGACATAGATCTATTGTATGATTTCACATAACCTCTCACACTGATCCGATGTCACATAATCATAGGAATAGTCTCATAGATTGCTCTCGTATGCATCACATAACTACCTTATGATTTAGTTCAAATCAAGCTCACATATAAACTCGGAGTACATACCTGTTTAACCTTTCGCATTGAATATATTTATAAGCAATTCTTATTACGAAGTCTTATAGCTTTAACCTCTACTCGGATTATCGGTGAGACCTTTAGCTCAGACGAAATCTCCACACGAAGTTATCGGGTCTTACCCGGACAAAATCTCCACACGTAGTCATCGGGTCTTACCCGGACATAATCTCCACACGTAGTCATCGGGTCTTTAGAGCTCGGATATAGTACGAGCACGAAGCTTATGGACATTAATCAGTGATAATATTCTCGCATAAAGCCTACGGGGTTTTAACCCGGATATAGTACTGACACAAATGCCCTTCGGGACTTATCACATTTATACACTTTCACATCCATCACGTTGGCCACTCGGCCCTGTCACATATATACACTTTCACATTCATCACATCGGCCATTAGGCCTTATCACATATATACACTTTCACATTCATCACATCGGCCATTAGGCTTTATCACATATATACACTTTCACATTCATCACATCGGCTATTAGACCTTATCATTCATCACATCGGACATTAGGCCTTATCACATATATATACACTTTCACATTCATCACGTCGGCTATTAGGCCTTATCACATATATACACTTTCACATTCATCACATCGGCTATTAGGCCTTATCACATATATACATTTTCACATTCATCACATCGGCCATTAGGCCTTATCACATATATATACACTTTCACATTCATCACGTCGGCTATTAGGCCTTATCACATATATACACTTTCACATTCATCACATCGGCCATTAGGCCTTATCACATATATACACTTTCACATTCATCACATCGGCCATTAGACCTTATCACATATATATACACTTTCACATTCATCACGTCGGCTATTAGGCCTTATCACATATATACACTTTCACATTCATCACATCGGCCATTAGGCCTTATCACATATATACACTTTCACATTCATCACATCGGCTATTAGGCCTTATCACATATATACATTTTCACATTCATCACATCGGCCATTAGACCTTATCACATATATATACACTTTCACATTCATCACGTCGGCTATTAGGCCTTATCACATATATACACTTTCACATTTATTCAAATATACTTCACATACCACATATACTATCATGTACAGACTTGGTCTTGGCCGAATCTACATCCGTCACTTTCCAATGAATAATTCAATTTTACGCCATACTATCATTTCATATTCGAATACTCATAAGCTTACAATATCACGATTTAGAATTCAAGTATGGGTTTAATCAATAGCTTATGAGCAACTAAAACAAGTTTTATCCATGTTTACAACAAAATCACATATTCACTACGAGCTGTTTTCCTGAGCAATGGTCACTAAATTATTTATAACCCGAGCTACAAAACTCCAAATCACTTGCCGTTAATTTTTCCTGAATATAGACTCGTATATCTTCCATCCAAAAAATTTCCAGAATTTTAGGTTTGGCCAATCAATACCAGATTTTTCTTAAAGTTTTCCCTGTTTCACTGTTTGACTAATCTGACCACTCTTCACTACGAATCAAATTTCTCATTTTACAGAATTCAAAATGTGTTGTATTTGATTTCATTTGAAACTAGACTCATTAAGGAGTCTATTGAAACTAGACTCATTAAGGAGTCTAAGAATATAAATTTTATCTTATAACCATTTTTGTACAATTTATAATGATTTTCTAAAAACAGAACAGGGGATTTCGGAGTCATTCTGACACCGTCTCACACAACTTTAAATATCTCTTTATAGGAAATTTCTTTGCTCACAAGGTCTCTTTTCTAAGAAACTAGACTAATTAAGCCTTGATTACATATTTTATTCAGCCTATAATTCCACACCAACAATTTATAGTGATTTTCTAAAATCACGTTACTGCTGCTGTCCAAAGCAAATTATTACAATTTGCTCTTACATTTCCAAGTCCAAACACATATGAACTTACCATTTGAGTTTAAGACATATCATGGCCACATCATACCTTATTAAATCAACTCATTATGTCCTATTATGATTGAATTTACTCAACGTTTAATCACTTAAAACTTACTTCGGAAGTGGTCGACGATTAGATATCCACGGCTATTCGTTTACTTTCTCTTTTCCCCTATCCGACTTTGATCCTCTAAGCTCTTGAGCTAAATCAAACAATTTACTTCCCAATCAAACACAATCACACGGCATCCATATACATTTTAGAACCATTCTTAACATATTTACTACTCATTTACAAACGAAATACTCATATCACATTTATAAAACTACCTTTCATAAACACTATGTATAAATATGCATTTCTTCACTATTTACTAAGCCAAGCCAAACCACATGATTTATTAATCGTTAATATATATATACAGCATTAACAACTTCACTTAAGCTTAAGTATAAAATTTGGTCTTACCAAATTTTGCACATTTTACCAAAATAATAACTACCAATTTTACACATAAGTGCCGAATCAAATAATACCACACTTACAATATCACTTGACTAATGAAATATCCAAAATATCAATCTATCATTTACCAAATTCATAAACCACATATAAGGCACATTTTAAACTCAAGCATGTAACTTAACAACTTAACCATTAGTTGCCGAACCACAAACAAAACATATTCATACGTTAATATCTCAAACCTTACCTTAACAACCAATATGCAAGATATCACATATACATAACTTAGCTTATGAGAACATATGTATTACATCATAAACACATCTTTTACCAATTACCTCACTTAAGCCAAATTTTTATAATCAACCACAAAAAAATATACCACAAATCACACTTCCAAAATGGGCTACTTCCATGGCCGATTATACTTCATCATTAACATATCTCATTTTCGAATCATATAATCAAAATTTGTTCAAGACATCAAACCTCTTTAATTTCGGCTATTACTAATATAAACATTCACAAATCATATTCTTAGGAAGACCGATTTCTTTCCATAACACATTCATCATCAATACTTAGATGAAACAATCAAAATCCCTTCCTTTATACCCTAGCCGAATGCTCCAATCATCCATCAAAATTACAAATTTTAGCATGGGCTAAGTAAGAACCATGATTATTTACCTAAAACAAGTTAAAATTTCACAATTTGACATAATATACTAACCTTTTTAATGACTCAAGTGACCAAAAATTCTTCCCCTCCTTTGTTTCTTCTATTCGGCCATGTTGAACAACAAAGAAAGAATTTTGTTTTTCCTCCCCTTTCTCTAGTCACGGCAATGGGGAGTAAGGGGGAGACAACTTTGGTTTCTCCTCCCACTCCCCTCATATTTTATTATTCTTCCCACACATATTAGCATAAAATGTCTATAATATGTTTTTCCCCATAGCATGGCCGGCCACCATCTAGATTTTTGGCTAATTTGACATGCAAACCCTTCTTTTATACAACATGCATTAATAGGTCCTTATAGATTAACCCATCGCATTTCAAAAGTGTCACACATAAGTCCTATTACTAAATTCACATGCAATCGACTAAATCGAAACTTAAAACTTTCACACATTCATATTCACATATAATAAACATAAAATATGACGGCTAATTATTTTTATGACTTGATTTTGTGGTCCCGAAACCACTTTTCGACTAGGGTCAAATTAGGGGTGTCACAATCTCAGCTTTCTACCAAACGACCTTTTACGCTATTCTCGAGCCAGGAATTACCTTGAGTGTGGGCTCAAGTAACACAAACCAAATCATAGAATAAAAACTTTTATTTAGTTTTCAATAGAAAAGTTAATTCTCTCTATAATATGAATTATGAGTTTTCCTAGAAAATAGAATTTATTTTTTAAAATAAATTTTCATTATTTTTTGAAAGAATAACGATGTACATGAAACATGTGAATAGTTCAATACATAGTTTCTATTTATAGAGAATCAATACAAGAGTTTTGTTCGAATAAGGCCTGATTAAATAATAATTTAATAGAAAATACAACTTATACTCTAAGTAGAAGTATATGAGGGCGACACCCCTTAATTTCACCGTGGTTTGCTGCTCCTATCATGCACCATGGCCTTCTTGGATCCTTTATGTATTGGGTCAAATTGTATGTGTTATCTAGACTTTTATCCAACACTTAAATTTATCCAACTCAATATTTATTTTCTATTTTCTAAAATATTTTTTTAATCAATTAATTAAATTAAATCAAATTCTTAATCAAATAATTTCTCAACCCAAATCTAATTCCATTAAAGTCATAACAACTTTACTTTATTAGAATTTATAAAGAAAATATATTTAATTACCTTATTCAACAAATCCATGATAACTAATTAATAAATTATCATTTCAAACTTCAATTAATTAACTATTAATTAAATAATAATTTGAATAACTTAAATTAACTTTTTATGTTATCTTTTGTACTTAGTGAGAAAATGCATTCACCGCAGATAGTGATACATGTGTTCGATTTCACTTATTAATTACGCTAAAAATTTATTAATTAATTAGAATTCATAGTTCAATTAATTAATTAAGTACTAATTAAACTAAATCATAACTCGAATGAATTGTTATTAACCTTACCCAAAAATACCTTCTCGGTTTCATCCTGACCAAGGATTACCGCAAAGATACCCTTTGGTCTCACTTGGAAGCACAACTAGACCAATCAATGCACAATAGAATATCCTTTTGGTCTCATTTGCCTAAATATTCTACTAGAGGCATCAATTCTAATATACTAATAATTTGGGCAAAATGGAATAGGAATTCACAATCGAATCAAAATCAAAACCAGTCAAATAAGCGATTCATGAAAGCGCATAAACTCATTCTCATTAATATACACAATTGATAAAATTATTGACAAAAGAATATATAAAAATGAGATTGAGGGGGAGAAATTTCTCTTTGATAAATCTGATAGATCGCGAAGCCTTGAATCTTCTCTGAATGCAAAGTTCAATTGAGGAAATAGAACTTCAATCTACCAAAAAAATAAAATAATATTTGAACTAAAAAGAAAACAATACAAAGTTAATCTAAGAGAAAACCTAACCCTAAAATTAATACACTCTACTAAAAATTTGTTCATTTCTGTTCGTTCTCCTTAATTTTGAGTAGAATGTTAGTTATATAGTGAGCAATACAAATACTTAATGCCCTCCGCATAATACAAACAATTAGGGTTTTAATTTGAAAATCGACATCAGATTTGTAACACCCCTAACCCGTGTTCGACGCCGGAACAGGATACGAGGCATTACCAGACTTAAATACAAACAAACATGTAAAACCAGGCCATAAAATTTCATTCCAATCAAATTCATTCATTCATATGCAAATTGTCCCTTGTATGGGCCTACAAGATCCAAAACATACATTGAGAGTGGTTCGAGACTAAACCGAGAACTTCAGAAAACCTTGCGACACTTACAAAATTTCCTTGAGTTGGAGAGTCACACGCCCGTGTGGCTCAGGACACGCTCATGTCTTTAGCCCGTGTAACCCTCTGTTTATGACATCATCAACCATTTAAGGGCGCACGGCCAAGTCACACGCCCGTGTGCTTAGGCCATGTAACGAATTAAATTCTAAAAATTAAGTGCAGACTTCACACGGCCTAGGCACACACCCATGTCCTAAGACCGTGTCCTTCACATGGCTGAGACACACGACCGTGTCTCTGCCTGTGTGTTTACAACTGAGCATTCTATTTTGCATAAGTAGGGTGTAAGGGACACACGGCTGGATCATACACCCATAGGGCAGACCGTGTGTCACACATGGCCTAGGCACATGCCTATGTGTCTAACTGTGTGGACAAATTCTAGGCTACTTTCCAAGCCATTCGCCACCCTTAAACTCTCACATACTTAGACCAACTTCATGGTACATTTGGTTACTCAAGCATTCACATTCATGGTTAAATTATGACTTTGTAGTGTCAACATATCACATACTTAAACCATTATACCTTCATATTGCATTCCACACAAATTTCATATTTATTTATCATTATGAACCTACTTTCATTCTACTCAATTATACATAGTTATGGTCATGCCTATTAATTCCAATTGATTCATTAAGCATGTATGCCATTTATCACACTTATTATCATCCACAAGCATTCACAGTCCACATCCAAACATAAACACATTTGCATGCATGCATAATCAATTAGGGTTACAACCCAATAATTAATATGGACCATCTCTTATGGCCATATACAAAATGAATCACAATACCATCATGAGCCAACACATTTGGCTAATCAACATGACACATAACAAAAAGACCAAGTCCCTAACATGCCATATTCAAAATGTTGAAGCTAACTATACCCAAATATCCAATTGATAGTGTGATCGAAATCTCTGACGTCCATCGATCTCCGAGCTAGCTTGGCGACACTATAAGAAAAAGGAAAGGAAGGGGGTAAGCTTTAAAAGCTTAGTAAGTTCACATGCAAATAAAAATACAACTAAAACAAGCATTGATCATACATTTAACATAATGAACATAATCTTGCATTTGTTATCAAATCTCTTAAACTTACTCTTCATATGTATATATGTACATATTCTTACCACAAGTTCATCATATCTCATGGTATTCTCATGAGTTCAATGTACATACCTATGCCCACTTGCACGTAATAGCTTACTTTCTTATCTTTGAAGCATTCATTAAGATTTCTCATTGAACTTCTGTTTAGATTACCCGTTGAACACTCGGAATACCATCGAATACATAAGAATCTCGTACCTCATGCCCCATATGTATCCAATGCTACCTAATATCACATATCACATGTTGCTCACTTTCGAGCTGCTCACGGGTCTGCTCACACAAGCTGTCGGTCAGGATGTAACTACACGGGCTGCTCACACAAGCTGTCAGGTATCTACAACATATGCCGGACTACCCAGCACCTGTAGAACATACAAGACCAGCACTTGGACTGCCATAACATGTGTCACATATATCATGAACTCAAACCACAACTCATGAGCTCAGATTACATAGTTCCTAGTGACATGTCACTTGTATCCTAATCTATTCCTAAGGTTCAAATAAGATTTTATTCGTTAACACATTTCTGTCGAACTTGCTCGTAATGTGGATTTCAGTATCCATAGCACCAATCACATGCTCATGGAATAATCAAAGCATAATTCATAATAAAATTTAAGCATTAAATACATGATACAACATCACATTAAATATTTATGTACTTACCATGCATGCAATATTAAAGCATTTAAAGTATGGTGCATGTTGCATAATTTACATATGAACTTACCATGCATGCAATATTTAAACATTTACAATAGAGTACATATTGCATTACTCGCATACGAACTTACCTCGATACAAAATGATAGAAACTAGCCTAATCCTCGTAAACCTTGTTTTTCCACCGATCAAGATCCGAATCATGTTTTTCTTGATCTATAATACCACATTTAACTTGTTTAATACACACATTGTTTGAATTGGCCCGTAATTCATACTTTGATAAAATTACCTTTTTACTCCTAACTTTTTAATTATTTACACTTTAGTCCCTAGGCTCGTAAAATGAAATGCATGTATTTTCTTGGTTACCCAAGCTTAGCGAAACCTATACCAAGCTTATATCAGCCCACATTTTCCTTTTTTTCACATTTTTACTACTCATTTTTACACCTTTTACAAATAAGTCTTTTTTAGGTGTTTTCACTAAAATCACTTAGTAAAAGATGTTAAACACACATCAAACTTTCATATTCTTCCATTAAACATCAAAATACAACCATGTCACACATGGGTCAAATTTCATACATGAACCCTACTTCAAAATATGGCTAGAAATGGATAGATCATGCTTCAAGGATCTCAAAAATGTAAAGAATACTAAAAACAAGGCTTGGGAGCATTTACAATCAAGCTTGAAAAGTTGAAAACCCTAGCTATGGAGAGCATCGAATTTTCAGCTAGCACCTAGAGAATATGGACAAGATTTTCACTTCATTTTCCCTTTTTATTCTTTTATTTACCAAATGACAAAAATGCCCTTAAGGCCTTTCTTCCAAACTTTTCCTATTCATGTCTATTTTATCCAAAATTTTAGAACTTGGTAAAATTGCTATTTAAGGACCTCTAATTGATAATCTAATACAATTTCATGCTTGAAGCTTCTAGAACACAAGTTTTGCAACTTATTCAGTTTAGTCCCTAAAGTCAAATTGGACACCTTAGGCATAGAATTTCATCATGAAAATTTCACACAAACATATCATAAACCTTATAATGCTCATAAAATAATTATTTCTATTTTGGATTTGTGGTCTCGAAACCACTATTTTGACTAGACCCTAATTTGGGATGTTACAAGATTACCCTTAAAATCGCAGCCAACACGCGCAGGAAATAGTTGTGATGTCGCGACTTGGAATATATTTTGTCCTGTCCTCACATCTATCTTCGATGTCATTACTTCTTTGCTTTGTTGTCACAAAATTGGTAGCAATTTTTTCCTAGAAGTTGCATCTCTAGCTCCCGATCCATCCTACATAACCACATAATCTTTATAAGCTATAAAATACCATAAAAACTACTATAAATTATACTTTTACTACTTAAATCTAAAAACATGAATTATTACTAAATTAACTCGATTTTACTATTAAACATGCTAAAAATATGCGCAAAGGAATAACAATTAACATGATAAATTGTGGCACATGAAAGGTCATTAGGTTGATAGCTAGAAATGTCCAGGATCAGTCTCGCACAAAGTACAAGTACTTTTCAAGAAAAGCTTATTGCTATAAATATCACAAACCGGCTCAGTTTTCAAAATTTTAATTTTCTGTTGTGACAAAATAATTTTTAAATTTTATTTTTTCCAACATATCAATGGTGGCAAACTGTCACCTAACATGTGGTAGCAAATCAGATCACTGATATGCCACAATTCATTATGGCAAATTAGACTAGTTTTGGCACTTAATGAGCTTGATTTCAAGTTATTTTATGTTATTTTGTGTTGTTTTCTATTTTAGTAGCTTAGATGTAATTATTAGAAAAATAAATGTTTTTACGCATTTTTACTGTTTATGATACGATCTCGAGTTGTAAAAGAATTCGAGTCGTAGTTGTTCCAAATCGTTAAATCTGAAAAGTATCGTTCTTGCTTGAAGTAGCAGGATATTTGGCTAAATTGTAGCTCAACAATGGTTGCAAGTTGGTTCAAGGGGTTTACGAGTCAATCGGATAATGGTTCGGGTTAGGAAATAAATTAAGTAAGGCAAAAGGAAGGCTAGAATGGATAGGAAACATAAGGACAAGAATGAACCAATACTATGTAAAGTATTAACCTAAGACTTATACGTCACTTAAGGTGCTGGAAAGGACCTTGACCCGCTAACTATGAAGAGTTAGGAACCAAAGGTATCAAATGGTTGAACGCCACACTCGATTGAGTGATAAGCTCTTCAGGAAAACGGGGTTGATGCCACCAGCTAACTAGATAAGTCAAGCTAAGTCTTGGACGAAATTTGAGAGTTGAATTAAACTCAAAAAATTATAAAAATTCGTTCGAGTTCTAAAAATTCTAATTTACATCAATTGAGCTTCATATTTATAGCTCAAATTATTAGCTAGCCGAATGGATACAAAAGGAACTAAATGGATAGCTTCTATTTAGCTTAATTGAGTTGAATTTTCTAGGATCCTTCCTAAAATGTCCCATGAGGTCTCCAAGGTCAGATTCAATTTAATTGAGGTGAAATGGAGCTGAACCTAGCTGAATATAATTGGCCAAAGGTGTGAACAACCTTTAACGAACTGCTTTGGGTTGGCGAATGGTCATGAGTTTTAAAGGGCAGCTTGGGCACTTCAATGGTCTTGAAAAGTGTTTAGCTGAATATGAGCAGCCATGGAGTGTGAAAGCTAAGAACCAAACAACTTTTATGTGTGAAAAGACCCTCCAGGCGAATTGAACAAGTGAGAAAACACATGGGCTGTTGACATGCATGAAAAGGCAGCTTGGGAAGAGAAAACAACAACTTGGAAAAGAGAGATCAGCAGATCACTTTTGGCTCTTGCTATAACCGAACAGCTGCTTGGGAATAGGCAACCGTCAGCTCACCATCTTAATTGCCGTCCAATGTATATAGTTGCACCAATTAATTCAACCAATTAAATAGCTTAAGACATGTGAAATTCGGCAGCAGCTAAGACACATTAAAAATATGTATTAAACTAAGACACATTAACAATATGTATTAAACTAAGAAACATTAATAACTTGTATTAAACTAAGACACATTAATAACATGTGTTAAACTAAGACACATTAAACACTTTAATTAATAGATTCACCTTAAAACAAATTTAGTAACACTTATTTATTAACTTAGCTAAACTAACTAAATTAACTAAATACTTTAGCTTATTCCAGCAATTAAGCAATGCATAAATTAAACCGAGCTGGAATTGAGCTCATTAAGCTATGGTTGAGCTAATCAGCTCGCAAAAGATTGTAAGGCACGCCTGTTTGACTCGTTCATGATTGATCAATGTGCCCAGCCATAGTCTCACCCCATACTTGGTCAACTAAAGCCGAAATAGCCTCCTTGAAATGTTTGGCTCGTGCATGAGTTATGAGACCTAAGGGCAGCTCCAAAGACTCATTGTTTGTACTTGGTGTGGCTCAGGGCACGGCTGTATCAATTTCAATGACCCATTAAGCCAACTTAGGCCTTGAGAATGACTAACGAGCTATTTGGGTGTTCAAGGTGACATTTTAGGCTAAAAAACACAAAGGATGACAACCATGTCACGACACAGGCATCTAATGTTGTGGCATCGAATATCGAAGCTAAAAATAAAATCCTGGAAAGAAACAGGCATCGATGTTGTAACACCCCAAACTCGGCCTAGATGTTACAGCCAAATCTGGTGTGTCACATCAACAAAAGTTTAGTCACGTTCCTTAGTTACTGCGATTAAGGTGTGGTTTACGAAAACGTTATTTAAGTTGATTAGAAAACTTATGGTTAATTTGTGAGCATCCTATTGACTAGATCATGTTTGTCATTTTGATATCCATTTGTTACGAGTGTTTCGTTTAAAAACATTGTTTAGTTTTGCAAAAACCAGCGCAGCCTAATTCTATCAATTTCAAATGAGTATTAATAAAGAAATGTAATAAACTTAGGAGCGGCCTTATTACAAATTAAAAACCCGAAAACATAAAGGAAATAATCTAAAATAAAAGTGAAGGTATAAACACTTATTTTAAACAGTCCACATGGCCACTCTGAATCCCTCCAGCTCCAAGTCCACCGATCTAAGGATCACCTGCAAAGATGGAAAAAAAAAGGGTGAGTTTGGAAAACTCAGTGTGTAAAATAACCCAACTAGAGCCTAAATCGGTTCAAGCTTTACAAGGCCTAAGCCCTATTCAGAAATCAAAGTTAACTGGGCCTTAACCCATATCAATATTAATCTGGGCCATAGCCCCTTACAGTTCCAGAGTATACTGGGCCTAAGCCCTATACAGAAATCAGAGTTAACTGGTCTCTAACCCATATCAACATAGTTGGGCCCATTTCAATACAATTGGCCCATAACAAAAAAGTCTCATATGATTAATGCATGATAACCCCATCCAACCCTGCATTTGCCTCCGTCCATCCCTACACTTTCTGTGGTTAATAAATCACCCACGCCATCCCTACACTTACAGTGTTAGCACCGGTTGCGGCACTAACTATAATCCGCAGCAAAGCTGCTTATATCATAATATTTGGTACAGCCACCAGAACGGGTTCTTCCTCCATAACAAAACCCAACCCATGCAGTATGACATGTATGCAGAGAATATATAATTAACAATGCATGCTTCAGAAAGGCAGTTAGATTATAGTGTAAGAACAGTTATTTACCCATGAGGGGCGTAATCGTAAATTTACCCCTTTTGGGGTATTATGGTAATTCTGCCTTACAGAGGTATTTCTATAATTTTACCAGTCTTTTTAGGGTTTCATGCTTATTACAGTTATTAATGTGTCTTACTGGATGTTTTTACCGAAATGGGCCTGTTGCCCATTACTCAATTTCGGCCCATTAAAGCCCAAATTCACCGAGGTGCACGAAATTGTGAACTTTGC
The DNA here is from genome assembly GCF_007990345.1 of Gossypium hirsutum. NCBI lineage: Eukaryota > Viridiplantae > Streptophyta > Magnoliopsida > Malvales > Malvaceae > Gossypium > Gossypium hirsutum. The sequence continues at coordinate 53,261,223 of NC_053425.1, read as the reverse complement.
AATCTTACCGTTGAAGTTACAAAAATTATCAATACAAAAAACTCCCACGAGCGCTTGCACGCTCGCAAGTTCTCGAAATGCTAGCTTTTCGGCATTTCTACTTTTCGGCTTTTGCCGATCTAGTCTACTAGTGGGTGTCATTTACACACCTGTTTTACGACGATCGCTTGGAAAAATCTACCATGTACCTATCCTTTGTCGTAAATAATAACTAAGTCTAGATCCAGTCGTTTCGATGTCCTCGCTTCCCACTGCTCCTTGCTCGACAGCCTTTATTCCACGTTACTCATAACAGAACAATAAACAAAACCAATGACCCTTTAGTCTTAGTCGATAGCCACCCTATGTGAATAGGGGTTTTCAGCTGTTTCTTAATTCCCGGAATAATGAATAGAGAGATGAGATCTGAGCACTTACCGAAGATTCACTTGCCATAAACATTCCCAAGTACCTTCCTATTCCCGATCTGATGTAGATCAAATCCCCAAAATACGAGTAGAGAATAGATCTAATGATTCAGCTTCTAGAACCTATTCTGAGGTATGCTTAATTCGGTTTAAGAAGAAAATAGAAGAATGGGTTACCAAAATAGAAGAGATTATTGGCAGATGAGAGGTTAAGGTTCTGTAATATCCTGAATTAGGGCTTAATCGAAATAGTGGTCTCGTGACCACAAATCCGAGATAGAAATAATTATTTTATAATTATTTTTATGATTATGATATGATTGCATGATTGTGTGAAAATTTCGTGATGAAATTCTATGCCTAAAGTGCTTAAATTGAAAGTAGGGACTAAATCGAATAAGTTGCAAAACTTGCATTCTAGAAGTTTTTAGTATGAAATTGTTTTGGAATATTAATGAGGAGGTCTTAAATAGATATTTGACCAATTTTAAGTTCATGGACAAAATTAGGACATGGAAGGAATTTTTGGAAAGTTTAGTAGTAAGGGTATTTTGGTCATTTAGTTATTAAAATGAATTAAAAACAAAATTAAAAGCCAATTTTTGTCCATCTTCTTCATTAGGCCGAAATTTCAAGGGTTCTCCATAGCTAGGGTTTGTTTCAAGCTTCCAAGCTCCATAGTAAGTGATTCCAAGCCCCGTTTTTAATGTTCTTTACGTTTTTGGAATCCCGGTAGCTCGATTAAGCTTATGCTAGCAATAATTCAACCTAGGGTTTATATTTGGAAAAATACCCATAGGTGAAATTTGTGTATTTTGATGTTTTATGATAGAATATGAGGTTTTAAATTATGTTAGACAACTTGTGCTACTCGGTTTTTAGTGAAAACGAGTAAAAGGGCTTAATCGGCAAAAATACCTAATAGTCACAAGTATATGTTAGAGAGAGAATTTGATGTTGCCATAGAAGGGAAAAGTGATCAGCATGTTATAAAACATAAGAATAAGGAATAAAGTTTAATTCTCGAGCCTAGGGGCAAAAGTGTAATTATGCAAAAGTTTAGGGGCAAAAGTGTAATTTTTTAAAGTTCGTATTAAATGCTGTTTTGATAAATGTATGTATTAAATAAGATTAATTTGGTATTATAGATCAAGAAAAACGAGATTCAAGTCGTGATCGAGGAAAAGAAAAGATTGTGGACTAAATTGCAAAATCTTTATATTTTGGTACCAAGGTAAGTTCATGTGTAAATAATGTAGCATAATTGTTATTTTTAAGTTATTGATGTTAATTATATGATATGCTGATTTTTTTATCGTGAAATATTATGCTTTGTGGTTAATGTTGAGTAATATGCAAATTATGTTTACTACTTGATAAATATGAATTGCTACCGAGTATCGGTTCCGATATTCCATGGAAGACGACAATGTGAGATCGAGGAAAAAAGCCCGTTTGAACCTTAGGAATAGATTAGGATACAGGTGACATGTCACTAGGATGGTTGAGCATCCGAACTCGTTGAGTTGAGTCCGAGTTCACTTATGGATGCAAATGTCCGAACTCGTTGAGTTGAGTCCGAGTTCGTGAGATGTAACTAGGCATCCGAACTCGTTGAGTTGAGTCTGAGTTCACTTATGGATGCGAACGCCCGAGCTCGTTGAGTTGAGTCCGAGTTCACTTAGGGGCGGGTTACATGATTTCTTGATTACATATGAGGCACTTATGTGCAAATTATCCGTGTATCCGAGTTGTATTCCGATGTGTTCAACAAGTGAAATTTCTAGTGAAATGGAAGAACACTTAAGATGCAAGTGACGTTTTGGTAAGTGTTGTGAAATGGACACTTTGGACAGGTATGTTCTTAACCCTCGGGTTGAAAATAGATACAACAACGATAAGGTGGTAAGATGATGAATGATGTTTAAAGATGTGATATATGTTTTGGTGGTACCATGCTAAAGTTGTTTGGTATATTTGTATTGTTATGTTACTTGTTATTTACATATGAACTTACTAAGCATTTATGCTTACTCCTTCCTTTTCATTCACTGTAGTTTTGAACAAGCCGGCTCAGGAATCGGGACAGGTCGAAAGTTCGATCACACTATCCAAAGGACTTTTATCTTGGTAAATGGCTTGTACAACTACTTAAGTATGGCATGTATAGCAATATACCTATTTTGTGTAAATAATTTTATGATACGGCCATGTTTGGTTGAGAAAATGTTTGATATTGATAAGTCATGGTGATGGCTAATTTAGATCATGTTTGATATCATGGAAGTTTAACAGGTTATCTAGTTCATAAAAATTCATGGAAAGATGAAACTTGCCTTAAAACAGAATATTGCTGCAGCAATGAAATTGTAACACCCCGTACCCGAGACCGTTGCCGGAGTCGGACACGAGGGGTTCACAGACTAAATTTGCTTACTATCGCAGTCCATTTTAAAAATTTCCAGGCAGTTGGCTAACTGCGTCACTGTCACCTTAAAAATCATATCTTGAGTTTCACAAGTCAAAAATCAGTTTCGTAAATTTTCCCTGAAACTAAACTCATATGTCCATCTACATATTTTTTTCTAGAATTTTTGGTCAGGCCAATTAGTACAGTTTATTAGTTAAAATCTCCCCTGTTACAGGGTGCGACTACACTGACCTTGATGAATTACGATTTGGATATCTCCCTTTACAGAGCTTCAATGCTGATGCCGTTTGTTTCTATAGAAACTAGACTCAAAGAGGAATCTATAAATATATGGCATGACTCCTAATTATCTCTGGTTAATTTATAATGAATTTCCAAATTCGGAACAGGGAATCCAAAAACCGTTCTAGCCCTGTTTCACGAAAACCTAAATATCTCTTAACATACAACTCATATGACCGTTTCGTTTCTTCCATATGAAAGTAGATTAATCAAGGCTAATTCACATAATTTATTCACTATTTAATTCCATTCCTACTAATTTTAGTGATTTTTCACATCCACATCACTGCTGCTGCCAGCATATGTTTTTTTTTAAGGTAAACTTTACCTATTTCATGATCCTCCATGGATCAACTAGAGTTTGTCATACATATTCCAAAAGTGATCAAGAATAACCCTTCCCATGGCTAACCGTTACCAACATTTCCATACCTCTCGACGGACAACATACAAAACGATATAATGCTATGATCAAAGTATATTTAAGCCATTTTCGCATGGCTATCCAAATTTACACAAAACCGAAGGGTACATGACCAACAACGAAAGGGTAGTCCTATACATGCCATTTCAAAGTTCAACCAAAATTGTACCAAAAGGGGGCTTTGATAGTGTGGGAGACTTCGACTTCCAAAAATCCCGAGTCCGATAGCTGAAGAACCAAAATCTATAAAACAGAGAATCAAAGAAACGGAGTAAGCATTAAATGCTTAGTAAGTTTTGAGCAAAGAATTTAGACACAACCAAAGTATAGCATTCATGTAGCTAAACAGATAATTTCATATGCACAAATTTTCAATATCATACTTACTTCACATTACCAACCCTTATATTCATACACAAAGATTAACTTAGCCAAAGGCCGGTAGCTCATTTATCAACTGAGCGAATACTTATTTGTAAGGGCTCAACTAATTCAAAGCACATACGAAACATACCTCAATGTTGGGATGTTACAAGCGTATTAACTGAAATTTTTACAGCAAGATCGTTCATTCCCGAATCACGTACCTTCGGAATTTAACCGGATATAGCTACTCGTTCAAATGCCTTCGGGACATAGCCCGGTTATAGTAACTCACACAAATGCCTTCGGGACTTAACCCGGATTTAGTAACTCGCACCAATGCCTTCGGGCTTAGCTCAGAATTAGTAACTCGCACAAATGCCTTCGAATCTTAGTCCGGATATGGTCACTTAGCACAAAGCCTTCGGGACTTAGCCCGGACATCATTCGAATAACCATGCACATTTAACAATAAATCATGACACATTCGTATTTCATTTTCATTAGCAAAACTCAAACACAAGACACTTATCACTCTTGCAATTTCGGCTCAATAGCCACACACAAAGAGCATGATTTTGATTTGCTTAAAACATGATCTAATCAAATCATAATTTAAGCTCTATTACTCAAGAACTTACCTCGGATGTTGTCGAACGATTTCGATGGCTATTCGACCACTTTTTCCTTCCCTTTATCGGATTTAGATCCCCTTTGCTCTTGAGCTTAATTAAACAAATAAATTGATTTAATCATTTGAGCATCGAAAAGAGGAACACAAGGCACTTAGCCCATATTTATACATTACACATTAAAGTCACATACATGTGAAATCATGCATCAACTCAACATATTAACCCACACTCCCTTTTAGCCGATTGTCCTAACCAAGATAAAGGCATCAATATGCTTGCCTCTAACCGAATGCATGCAACACTAATCTTCTCATGTGGCCGAGTATGCATGTATATGTTGAGACCAATTATATGCTTAATACTTCCCACAAGTATGGTTACTTGTATTGGTTATATACCGTTTCGTTTCAAATTCAAAACTCGGCTAATACGCATTTATACACTAGTAATCAAATACTAACATTTTGCATTTTATCTTACTACCATTTCACATCTACTTTCTACCATGGCCGAATGCATCAAGACACTATTTACCCTTGCAAGGCATAAATTTCATCATCAAAACTAACAAGCTTATAATCCCATGACCGAAACCTCTAACAACACCAATTAAAATACTTCATGGGTTTGAGGTAAAACCAAGAAAGAAACTCATGAATATCGAGATATAAGCACTAACATTGTTCATCTAGATTTAGCATGACACAACATCCATCACCCTTATATTTACCATAGCCGAAAACCTTACTCATCCCAAAAATTCAAATCTCAACTTGGTCACAAAAATAACTTGATATCTCACCAACACAACATCAACACCAAGCAAGAATGATGCATCCATGGCCGAGTGTCATTTCCATCACATAGCAAGATTTAGACCATGGGCTAGGTAGAACTCAAGCTAACAACTAAAACATGCATGCATCTCATGGAACATCATCAAACATACCTTAGCCTAGTTACATGCATGGCCGAACCTCTTCAACCTTTCTTCTTCCTTCCTCCTTAAAATTTTCAGCCAAGGATGAACCAAAGGATGAACACTTTTTTTTTGTTTTTCTTTCCTTAAACTCACGGCAATGGGGGACAATCACACACATCCTTTCTTTTTTTTTTGTTTCTCATCCTACTAACACTAATATTTTATTGCCCATGCTCTTTATTTTATTGTTTCCTCCCATGATGCACCAACACAACATGTCTATGACATGTTTTGCCCATCACCCTTTGTCCATCCTAATGTCATGGCCGGCCACTACTAGATGGGGGGAAAAATTGACATGCAAGTCCCCCTTTTTCAACATGCACTAATAGGTCCTTATGTTTTGATCTATCACATTTCAAAAATGTCACACATAAGTCCTATTGACTAAATTCACATGCAATTTACTAAATCGAAGCTTAAAATTTTCACACATTTATTTTAGACAATAAATATCATATTCAAATAATTTGGTGACTCGGTTTAGCGGTCCCGAAACCGCTTTCCGACTAGGGTCACTTTAGGGCTGTCACAACTCTCCCCCACTTAAGAAATTTTCGTCCCCGAAAATCTTACCGGTAAATAAGTTTGGGTATCATTCTTTCATCGAGCTCTCGGTTTCCCAAGTAGCTTCCTCGATCCCGTGTTTGAGCCATAACACCTTTACTAACGGAACCTTTTTGTTTCGCAACTCTTTCACTTCACGAGCTAGGATACGCATCAGTTCTTCTTCATAACTCATATCGGCTTGAATTTCAACCTCTGATGGGCTAATTATGTGCGGTGGATCAGATCTATAGCGTCGAAGCATCGAAACATGAAAGACGTCGTGAATCTTTTCAAGTTCAGGGGGTAAAATCAATCGATACGCAACTGGGCTGACTCGTTCTGTAACACCCCGAACCCGAGGCCGTCGCTGGAGTCGAACACGAGGTGTTAACAGACTTCAAACCACTTAAAAAAAATTTCCCAGACAAGCTGCCAATCTGCATACTAGTCGCTTTAAAAATCATATCTTGAGTTCTGAAACTCGAAATCCAGTTCCGTAAATTTTCCCTGAAATTAGACTCATATGCCCATCTACATAAGTTTTTCTAGAATTTTTGGTCAGGCCAATTAGTACAGTTTATTAGTCAAAGTCTCCCATGTTACAGGGATCGACTACACTGACCTTTGCGCATTACGACTTGGATATCTCCCTGCACAGAGCTTCAATACTGATGTCGTTTGTTTCTATAGAAACTAGACTCAGAGTGGAATCTATACATATATGGCATGACTCCTAATTATCTTTGGTTAATTTATAATGAATTTCCAAAGTCGGAACAGGGAATCCAGAAACCGTTCTGGCCCTGTCTCACGAGAACCTGAATATCTCTTAACATACTGTCCATATGATCGTCTTGTTACTTTCCTATGAAAATAGATTCATCAAGGTTCGTTTACATAATTTATTCATTATTTAATTCCAATCCTACTATTTTTAGTGATTTTCCCAAATCTACATCACTGCTGCTGCCAGCATCTGCCTTTAAGGTAGACTTTACCTTTTTCATAGTTTCCATGATTCAACTAGCCCTTTTTGCATAAATAGCACAAATTATGATAGTGATTAACCATTCCATACCAAATGATTATAACATTATGCTCAAACATATATAAGCCATTTTCGCATGGCTATATACATTGACCAAAATATTCTTCCGCCACTAGTCTATTTTATACATGCCATAAGATAATCCAAAACATAGCAGTACCAAACAGTGGATAGTGATAGTGTGACTAGTTGCTGACGATCCCCGAGCCTGTAGCTTCGCAATGAGATCTATAAAACAGAGGAAACAGAGTAAACGGAGTAAGCATTACAATGCTTAGTAAGTTTTAAGCAGTGTCAACAGATAACAATCAAATTATAACATAGTTGTTCGTATTTTTATTTCACTCTTCCTTCGGGCATACCATCCCTTTACAGAATATGCACATCTCATCATATACAATAGGCAGATAAACTTTCACATAAAAGTGAGCACATGTGACATAGATATATCGTATGATTTCACATCACCTCTCACACTGATCCGATGTCACATAATCATAGGAATAGTCTCATAGATTGCTCTCGTATGCATCACATAACTACCTTATGATTTAGTGCAAATCAAGCTCACATATAAACTTGGAGTACATACCTGTTTAACCTTTCGCATTGAATATATTTATAAGCAATTCTTATTACGAAGTCTTACCCGGACATAATCTCCACACGAAGTTATCGGGTCTTACCCGGACAAAATTCCCACACGTAGTCATCGGGTCTTTAGAGCTCGGATATAGTACGAGCACGAAGCTTACGGACATTAATCAGTGATAATATTCTCGCATAAAGCCTGCGGGGTTTTAACCCGGATATAGTACTGACACAAATGCCCTTCGGGACTTATCACATTTATGCACCTTCACATCCATCACGTTGGCCACTCAGCCCTGTCACATATATACACTTTCACATTCACACATCGGCCATTAGGCCTTATCACATATATACACTTTCACATTCATCACATCGGCTATTAGGCCTTATCACATATATACACTTTCACATTCATCACATCGGCTATTAGGCCTTATCAGACATATACACTTTCACATTCATCACATCGGCTATTAGGCCTTATCACACATATACACTTTCACATTCATCACATCGGCCATTAGGCCTTATCACATATATACACTTTCACATTCATCACATCGGCCATTAGGCCTTACTATCGTTTCATATTCGAATACTCATAAACTTACAATATCACGATTTAGAATTCAAGTATGGGTTTAATCAATAGCTTATGAGCAACTAAAACAAGTTTATCAAGGTTCACAACATAATCTCAAATTCAGCACAAGCTGTTTTTCCTGAGCAATAGTCACTAAATTATTTATAACTGGAGCTATAAAACTCCAAATCACTTTCCGTTAATTTTTCCTGAATATAGACTCGTATATCTTCCATCCATAAAATTTCCAGAATTTTAGGTTTGGCCAATCAATACCAGATTTTTCTTAAAATTTTCCCTGTTTCACTGTTTGACTAATCTGACCACTCTTCACTACGAATCAAATTTCTCATTTTACAGAATTCAAAATGTGTTGTATTTGATTTAATTTGAAACTAGACTCATTAAGGAGTCTAAGCATATAAATTTTATCTTATAACCATTTTTTTACAATTTATAATGATTTTCTAAAAACAGAACAGGGGATTTCGGAGTCATTCTGACACCGTCTCACACAAATTTAAATATCTCATTATCGGAAATTCCTTTGCTTACACGGTTTCTTTTATAAGAAACTAGACTCATTAAGCTTTAATTTCATGTCTCATTCAGCCTCTAATTCAAGCCCATAAATTTATGGTGATTTTCTAAAGTCACCTTACTGCTGCTGTCCGAAGCAGACTATTTCAAATTACCCTTAAATTCCCAAGCTCAAACACTTAAGAACTTACCATTTGAGCTTAGAACATATCATGGCCACATCATATCTTATTAAATCAACTCATCATGTCCTATTATAATTGAATTTACTCAACGTTTAAACACTTAAAACTTACCTCGGATGTGGTCGAACAATTTTGGCGGCTATTCGATCACTCCTTCCCTTCCCTTATCCAACTTTGGTCCTCTAAGCTCTTGAGCTTAATTTAACAAATAAATTGATTTAATCATTTGAGCATCAAAAGAGGAACTCAAGGTATTTAGCCCATATATACATACATTAGACATTAAAGTCATATACATATGAAATCATAAATCAATTCAACATATTAGCCCACACTCTCTTTTAGCCGATTGTCTAAGCCAAGATAAAAGCATCAATATGCTTGCCTCTAGCCGAATACATGCAACATCAAGAAAGAATGATGCATCCATGGCCGAGTGTCATATTCATAACTTTACAAAAACATTTGCCATGAGCTAGCTTCTATACTTGGTGGCCACTCCAAATATACAAAGATTTTCAATGATAGAGCATTAACATACCTTAATACATCAAAATAATTAAATTCTTCCCATGGCACACTAAAACCGAATATGTCTTATTCAAATATAAATTCTCATATTTCATTTATTTAACCATTTAACCCTCCTATCAAATAATTTTCACAAACTAATCTTAAACTCAAAATCACATAAAATCGTAACACAAAAGGCATTCACCTAACACTTGATTTCCAAATTCTAACATCAAACTCAAATTTCTTAGCTCATCAACTCATGGCCGAACATCAATTATTCACCAAAACAAAAATTAACTCATGGGTTTTAGAGAAAATTAAGTAAGGAATTCAATGATACTAAAAATTAACAAAAACAACCTGAATTTCACCTTGAATTTTTGCTTCCAAATGGCCGAAACTTCAAAGCCACAAATTTTATTTTCTTTCTCCTTTGTTCGGCCTCCAAGATGAACTACATGCATGTTCTTTTTTTTTATGCCCCATACCGTCCATATCAATTGTCTAAGGTTAAATATCATCACAAATACTCCAACTTACAAAACAACTTCAATTCGGCCTTGAAGATACAAACATGCATGGCTTTCCATTTTATGTTTTATAATACTTATAAAAATAATTATCTCACAAATAACTTTAAAATAAACATATAAAGACATCATGCATTAAGCCATTACCATCCATATATTTATTAATGATATAATTGCCATTCAAAACCTCAACATTCTAAAGACATAACACTTTAACATTTTCATGATAGCATGCTTATTAATCAATTGATGCATTTTAATCCTTTTTAATGACATAAAGAAAGAAAGAAAAATATTTACCAAGAGTTTCAAACTACTTGGCCGAATATCAACCTCCAAACAACCAAAAAATTTAACTCATGGAATGGATAGAATTTGAACAAATCACCAAAATTATACATAAATTTTCAAGAATTTCAAAGTACTTACCTCTTTCTAAATATTCTCCAAGCCGAAATCAAACAAATAAATTTTTTTCTTCTTTCCATTCTCAAGTTACGGCAATGGGGGGGGGAAACATGGATGAGACAACTTTGTTCTCATCACCCCTCCCTTTTCATTTCTTTATTACTAACCCTTTATTATATTCTTTCTCCCATAACACACTAACACAACATGTTTCCAACATGTTTCACCCCATAACATTTTGTCCACTCTCATGCTCATGGCCGGCCACTACATATTAGGGGGGGAAATTGACATGCAAGTCCACCCTTTTTATTTCATGCACTAATAGATCCTTATGTTTTGATCTATCACATTTCAAAAGTGTCACACATAAGTCCTATTGACTAAATTCACATGCAATTTACTAAATCAAAGCTTAAAACTTTCACACATTCGTATTCACATATAATAGTCATAAAATATGACGGCTAATTATTTTTATGACTCGATTTTGTGGTCCCGAAACCACTTTCCGACTAGGGTCACTTTAGGGGTGTCACACGTTCGGATATTTCGTATGGCCCGATGAACCTCGGACTCAATTTGCCCTTACGCCCAAATCTGAGTATCTTTTTCCAAGGTGAAACTTTAAGAAACACCTTATCTCCCACCTGATACTCAATGTCTTTTCGTTTCAGATCCGTGTACGACTTCTGGCGATCTGAGGCTATCTTTATACTTTCACGGATTACTTTTACTTTCTGTTCAGCATTTTTAATCAAATCCACTCCGAAAATTTTACTTTCACCGAGCTCGGTCCAAAACAATGGTGTACGGCATTTACGCTCGTACAAAGCCTCGTAAGGTGCCATCTTAATACTTGATTGAAAACTATTGTTGTAAGCGAATTCAATCAATGGTAAATACTGTTCCCATGAACCACTAAACTCAATGATGCAACATCTCAACATATCCTCAAGTATCTAAATTACCCGCTCGGATTGACCATCGGTTTGTGGATGAAAAGCGGTGCTAAAATGCAGCTTGGTACCCAAAGCTTCTTGCAATTTCTTCCAAAATCGCGAGGTGAATCTTGGATCTCTATCCGACACGATAGAAATAGGTACTCCGTGTAATCTCACAATCTGAGAAATATACAATTCAGCTAGTTTATCCAATGAAAAATCCGTACGTACGGGAATAAAGTGAGCTGACTTAGTCACTCTATCCACAACAACCCAAATCGCATCTTTCTTACTTGCCGATACTGGCAACCCAGATACGAAATCCATCGTGACTCGATCCCATTTCCATTCAGGTACCATGATTGGCTGGAGTAAACCCGTAGGCACTTGATGTTCCGCCTTTACTTGCTGACATATTAAACACTTCGAAACAAAATCGGAAATGTCTCGTTTCATACTGTGCCACCAAAACTGGCGTCTCAGATCGTTGTACATTTTCGTACTCCTCGGGTGAATTGACATTCGGCTACAATGGACTTCGTTTAGAATCATCGAAATGAGTTCTGAATTTCTTGGAACACACAACCGACTTCTGAACCTCAAACAATCGTCATCATCAATTTGAAATTCGGATTCCATATTCGGAACACATTCAGCCCGTTTTGCAACCAATTCATCGTCGACTTTCTGAGCTTCACGAATTTGATGAATCAATAATGGTTTGGCCTTTAATTCAGCTACTAACACATTGTCGGGTAGAACAGACAAGTGCACATTCATCGCTCGTAAAGCAAATAGTGATTTCCGGCTTAAGGCGTCCGCAACCACATTAGCCTTTCCCGGGTGGTAATCAATGACAAGCTCATAATCTTTCAACAACTCAAGCCAACGTCTTTGTCGCAGATTTAAGTCTCTTTGAGTCATCAAATATTTGAGACTTTTGTGATCCGAAAATACATGGCACTTTTCACCAAATAAGTAATGTCGCCATATTTTTAAAGCGAATACGATGGCAGCTAGTTCGAGATCATGGGTCGGATAATTTTTCTCATGTGGCTTTAATTGTCTCGATGCATAGGTCACAACTCGACCTTCTTGCATCAATACGCAACCTAACCCAAGTAGGGACGCATCACTATAAATGACAAACTCTTTGCCTGATTCGGGCTGCACTAGAATTGGAACTTCGGTCAAATAAGTTTTCAGTTGATCGAAACTTTTCTGACATTTCTCCGTCCATTCGAACATAACATCCTTTTGAAGTAGCTTCGTCATTGGTGTGGCTATCATCGAGAAACCTTTTACAAATCGTCGGTAATAACCGGCGAGCCCCAGGAAGCTCCGAACTTCGGTAATATTTCTTGGAGGCTTCCAGTTAAGTATGGCTGAAATTTTGCTTGGGTCAACTCGAATACCTGATGCGGATACCACATGACCCAAGAAGCTAACCTCTCTTAACCAGAACTCACACTTACTGAACTTAGCATATAACTGCTTATCCCGCAAAATTTGCAACACTAATCTCAGGTGCTCAGCATGTTTGGTCTCATCTCTTGAATAGACCAAGATGTCATCAATGAACACAACTACGAACCGGTCCAAATACTGTCTGAAGATCCGATTCATCAAATCCATAAATACCGCAGGGGCATTAGTGAGCCCGAACGGCATCACTAAGAACTCGTAGTGACCGTACCTCGTTCTGAAAGCAGTTTTGGGTACGTCCGAATCTCGAATCCGCAACTGATAATAACCCGATCTTAAATCTATCTTTGAAAACACGGAGGCTCCCTTTAGTTGATCAAACAAATCATCAATACGCGGTAACGGATATTTATTCTTTATCGTCACTTTATTCAGCTGACGATAGTCAATGCACAACCTCATGGTTCCGTCCTTCTTTTTCACAAACAATACTGGTGCACCCCAAGGTGAGAAACTTGGTCGAGCGAAACCTCTATCCTTCAATTCTTGCAACTGGGCTTTCAACTCTTTTAACTCAGTTGGTGCCATACGATACGGAGCTATCGAAATCGGCGTAGTCCCAGGTACAAGCTCAATACCAAACTCTATCTCCCGAACAGGTGGTAAACCCGGTAATTCTTCAAGAAAAACATCCGGGTATTCACAAACCACCGGCACAGATTCGGGTTTCTTTTCTAATTCTTTGTCATCAAGTACTTACGCAAGGTATGCTTCGCACCCTTTTCTTACATGTTTCTGGGCCAACATTGAGGATATTACAGCTGGCAACCCATCCAAGTCCGTAGACTCAACTCGGATTACTTCGTTATTTGCGCACCTCAAATCAATAGTCTTGCTTAAGCTCAAGAAATTCCTTCCGTTTTTTATCAACAAATCTCTGACTGATATACTTTTTCCGAAACTCAGTTTGGAAAAACTCCCAAGTTACTTGCTCTCGGGGCACAACAGAAGTCAGAGTACTCCACCAATAGTAGGCAGAATCACGTAGCAAGGAGATAGTACACTTTAGGCACTCATCGGGTGTGCAAGATAGCTCGTCGAGTACCCGGATAGTGTTGTCCAACCAAAATTCAGCTTGCTCGGCATCATCGCTGTCCGTAGCTTTAAATTCAGTAGCCCCATGTTTTCGGATTCTGTCAACTGGGGGCTTATTTGACCTTATTTGGTCAGTTTTCGGAGGTATTGTGGGTGCGGGGGTGGCATTAGTCGGGAATGGAGGTTGTGGAACAGCCGTATTAGTTCGAATGTATTGGTTGAACCAATCATTCATTACGCTATAGAAAGCTTGCCTAGCCTCATCATTCGGATTACTAGCAATAGGATGAGAGTCCGCCGGAGCTGTCCCTTGTGCGGGAGCAGGCGCTACACTCTCAAGATCATCAGCTACCGCTCGGTCGGGATCGGAATCCATTACTATAAATAAACACATTTGCAAATGTCAGAAATCACCACACTATCAAATAATCACAAAATGGCATGTATAGCTAGACCCAAACGTATTACGGTAGTCCTAGAATCGACTAAACCGTGCTCTGATACCAATAAAATTGTAACACCCCGTACCCGAGACCGTTGCCGGAGTCGGACACGAGGGGTTCACAGACTAAATTCGCTTACTATCGCAGTCCATTTTAAAAATTTCCAGGCAGTTGGCTAACTGCGTCACTGTCACCTTAAAAATCATATCTTGAGTTTCACAGGTCGAAAATCAGTTTCGTAATTTTTCCCTGAAACTAAACTCATATGTCCATCTACATCTTTTTTTCTAGAATTTTTGGTCAGGCCAATTAGTACAGTTTATTAGTTAAAATATTCCCTGTTACAGGGTGCGACTACACTGACCTTCATGCATTACGATTTGGATATCTCCCTGTACAGGGCTTCAATGCTGATGCCGTTTGTTTCTATAGAAACTAGACTCAAAGAGGAATATATACATATATGGCATGACTCCTAATTATCTCTGGTTAATTTATAATGAATTTCCAAAGTCGGAACAGGGAATCCAGAAACCGTTCTGGCCCTGTTTCACGAAAACCTAAATATCTCTTAACATACAACTCATATGACCGTTTCGTTTCTTCCATATGAAATTAGATTAATCAAGGTTCATTCACATAATTTATTCACTATTTAATTCCATTCCTACTATTTTTAGTTATTTTTCACATCCACATCACTGCTGCTGCCAGCATCTGTTTTTTTTTAAGGTAAACTTTACCTATTTCATGATCCTCCATGGATCAACTAGAGTTTGTCATACATATTCCAAAAGTGATCAAGAATAACCCTTCCCATGGCTAACCGTTACCAACATTTCCATACCTCTCGACGGACAACATACAAAACGATTATAATGCTATGATCAAAGTATATTTAAGCCATTTTCGCATGGCTATCCAAATTTACACAAAACCGAAGGGTACATGACCAACAACGAAAGGGTAGTCCTATACATGCCATTTCAAAGTTCAACCAAAATTGTACCAAAAGGGGGCTTTGATAGTGTGGGAGACTTCGACTTCCAAAAATCCCGAGTCCGATAGCTGAAGAACCAAAATCTATAAAACAGAGAATCAAAGAAACGGAGTAAGCATTAAATGCTTAGTAAGTTTTGAGCAAAGAATTTAGACACAACCAAAGTATAGCATTCATGTAGCTAAACAGATAATTTCATATGCACAAATTTTCAATATCATACTTACTTCACATTACCAACCCTTATATTCATACACAAAGATTAACTTAGCCAAAGGCCGGTAGCTCATTTATCAACTGAGCGAATACTTATTTGTAAGGGCTCAACTAATTCAAAGCACATACGAAACATACCTCAATGTTGGGATGTTACAAGCGTATTAACTGAAATTTTTACAGCAAGATCGTTCATTCCCGAATCACGTACCTTCGGAATTTAACCGGATATAGCTACTCGTTCAAATGCCTTCGGGACATAGCCCGGTTATAGTAACTCACACAAATGCCTTCGGGACTTAACCCGGATTTAGTAACTCGCACCAATGCCTTCGGGCTTAGCTCAGAATTAGTAACTCACACAAATGCCTTCGGATCTTAGTCCGGATATGGTCACTTAGCACAAAGCCTTCGGGACTTAGCCCGGACATCATTCGAATAACCATGCACATTTAACAATAAATCATGACACATTCGTATTTCATTTTCATTAGCAAAACTCAAACACAAGACACTTATCACTCTTGCAATTTCGGCTCAATAGCCACACACAAAGAGCATGATTTTGATTTGCTTAAAACATGATCTAATCAAATCATAATTTAAGCTCTATTACTCAAGAACTTACCTCGGATGTTGTCGAACGATTTCGATGGCTATTCGACCACTTTTTCCTTCCCTTTATCGGATTTAGATCCCCTTTGCTCTTGAGCTTAATTAAACAAATAAATTGATTTAATCATTTGAGCATCGAAAAGAGGAACACAAGGCACTTAGCCCATATTTATACATTAGACATTAAAGTCACATACATGTGAAATCATGCATCAACTCAACATATTAACCCACACTCCCTTTTAGCCGATTGTCCTAACCAAGATAAAGGCATCAATATGCTTGCCTCTAACCGAATGCATGCAACACTAATCTTCTCATGTGGCCGAGTATGCATGTATATGTTGAGGCCAATTATATGCTTAATACTTCGCACAAGTATGGTTACTTGTATTGGTTATATACCGTTTCTTTCCAATTCAAAACTCGGCTAATACGCATTTATACACTAGTAATCAAATACTAACATTTTGCATTTTATCTTACTACCATTTCACATCTACTTTCTACCATGGCCGAATGCATCAAGACACCATTTACCCTTGCAAGGCATAAATTTCATCATCAAAACTAACAAGCTTATAATCCCATGACCGAAACCTCTAACAACACCAATTAAAATACTTCATGGGTTTGAGGTAAAACCTAGAAAGAAACTCATGAATATCGAGATATAAGCACTAACATTGTTCATCTAGATTTAGCATGACACAACATCCATCACCCTTATATTTACCATAGCCGAAAACCTTACTCATTCCAAAAATTCAAATCTCAACTTGGTCACAAAAATAACTTGATATCTCACCAACACAACATCAACACCAAGCAAGAATGATGCATCCATGGCCGAGTGTCATTTCCATCACATAGCAAGATTTAGACCATGGGCTAGGTAGAACTCAAGCTAACAACTAAAACATGCATGCATCTCATGGAACATCATCAAACATACCTTAGCCTAGTTACATGCATGGCCAAACCTCTTCAACCTTTCTTCTTCCTTCCTCCTTAAAATTTTCGGCCAAGGATGAACCAAAGGATGAACACTTTTTTTTTTGTTTTTCTTTCCTTCAACTCACGGCAATGGGGGACAATCACACACATCCTTTCTTTTTTTTTTTTTGGTTTCTCATCCTACTAACACTAATATTTTATTGCCCATGCTCTTTATTTTATTGTTTCCTCCCATGATGCACCAACACAACATGTCTATGACATGTTTTGCCCATCACCCTTTGTCCATCCTAATGTCATGGCCGGCCACTACTAGATGGGGGGAAAAATTAACATGCAAGTCCCCCCTTTTTCAACATGCACTAATAGGTCCTTATGTTTTGATCTATCACATTTCAAAAATGTCACACATAAGTCCTATTGACTAAATTCACATGCAATTTACTAAATCGAAGCTTAAAATTTTCACACATTTATTTTAGACAATAAATATCATATTCAAATAATTTGGTGACTCGGTTTAGCGGTCCCGAAACCGCTTTCCGACTAGGGTCACTTTAGGGCTGTCACAGACATGAATTTGAAAAATCACTAAAAATAGTATAATTGGAACTAAATAATGAGTAAGTTATGAAATTGAAGCTTAATGAGTCTATTTTCATGTGGATTGAACAAAACAGGTATATAAATTATATTTTATGAGATATTTAAACTTTTGTGAAACAGGGCCAGAGTGATTTCTGGATCCCCTATTCTGACTTTAAAAATTCATAATAAATTTAAAAAAATAATTATAAGTTTTTATTTATATGTACAGATTCCTTATTGAGTCTAGTTTTAAGAAAAACAAACCTTGTAGTCATTGAAATTCTGTATAGAGAGATATCTGGTTCGTAATACGCATATGTCAGAGCAGTCGAACCCTGAAACAGGGGAGACTTTAAATAATAAACTGTACTAATTGGCCTAACCAAAAATTCTAGAAAATATTAGTAAATAGATATATGAGTTTATATTTAGGGAAAATTTACGGATCTTGATTTCGAGTTTCATAACTCGAGATATGATTTTTCTTGTAACTGTGACGCGAGTAGCTAGAAAGCTGTGAATGTAGAAACAAATGATTTGAAGTTCTTAAATTGATAAATTATGTTTGGTAACCCCTCAAGCTCGACTCCGGTGATGGTCTCGGGCGTGGGGGCGTTACAGGTTCGGCTTTAATATAAAAAGAGATGAAAAGAAGTTTTATGAAGAAGAGGAAATAATCGGTAATGGATGAGAGAGTTGAGGGTTTTCGGCTCTTGAAAGATTGGAATAAAGAGGGTAAAAGATTCGGCCAAGAGGAATAATCATCTTCCAAGGAAATTTGGGTTTCGGCTTTTAAGGGTAATAGGCTATCTTTAATCGAGAGAAAAGATGAGTAAAAAGAGAAGAGAAGAGTAGAAGAAGAGAGGTTCGATTCTTGATGAAGAAGAGATGAACAAGAAGGAAACAACTCATAAAAGCCCAAAATTAAAAGAACAATTTTGGCACAATTCCTTCCTGACTTAAATTCCATGTTTTGCTCCTTGAGTCTTGGCCAAATTTAATGTTTGAATTTCATTCAAACTCCTAACCGACTTATCCACCGCTTCGTCATGTTGCTAAGAAGAGTTTTGGTCTAACTCTAATACTCTCCTTCACGCATGCAGCAAAAAGAGAGTCCTTCGCGCGCACAACAGCTCGAACCTGGGTTCTCCAGACACACCCCCACGCTGGTAGCCACTGGGACGCAACCTTGTTTTCGATGTAATACTGCCACAATAATTTTTAACCCTTACCTGCTTCAGTTCTGGGCCGCTTTAAAAAAATAAAACAGAATTCACCCGCGCAAGGACTCGAACCTGCACCCTCTCCGTGTGCCCAGCACGCTGCTGCCACTGCGCCACGGGCAGTCCTTGTGCTAGATTATGCACGCAACTGCTCTTAACCCCTATTTTAAACGCAACCTGAATACTATAAAAAACAACCATTTACGCGTGCCGTCCCTTGAACCCAGGTACCTCCCACGCCCTCCTTGCGTGCTTAGCCACTAGGCCAGGTGCTTGTTTGTGCTAAAACTCAGCCCAAATCACTTATAAGGCCTACTGCCTAGATCCCTTTAGGAAAAAAAATGCTCAAATTTTTGCTAGAGCCCTAGGTCGAGCCCAGGACTTTTCCCGCACTATAAACCCTTCGCAATTTATTTAATTACTAACTAAACATACTAAATTAAATCATCCTATTTATTCGGGTTGTCTTCTACCCGAACTCGAACTCCAAACCCAATATTTCTAGGCCCAATTTTTGGGGCGTTACAACTCTACCCCCTTAAAAAAAATTTCGTCCTCGAAATTTTCCATCTAGCTATCAGTTGTCTAATACTAACTATTGTACTATGCTACCGTTGCGCACTCTGATTAAAAATAATTCTTAGTACGGCCCAGAACATCTAATTACCAAAGTAAAGAAACATTTATCAAGCACGCATACAACTCGTAACACACACTTAAATAGAATAAGCTTGGCAATCCTGAGCTCGATGCTCCTTGGACCTACATCTAAAGCATGCTCCTGTCTTCCTATGGCATTCACCCGGATGACGCCCGTTGCAGTTCTTGCAGGTTGGAAAGTTTGGTCGTGTCTTAACATGTTTCACAGAATGAGGCTCGATCTTCTAAGAACTAGAATCCATCCTCTTCTTACACTCCAAGCACCTTGCTTGAAGCGTTTCCCTAATTTCCTTAACCTTGGTCTCCAATACTTCTTCTACCACTTTCCTTACTAACTCGGCCAGTGCCTCAGTCCTAAGCTCCGAGTTACCGCTACCCGAAGTTGGCAGACTTCGCTTACCCTCAGAATCCAGATCAACACTCTACATTATCAGCATGCATAACAATAACTACCAAGATCTCGATTCAAAAATTTTAGTACTTATTCATATGTTTTATGCAGATATAGTATTTTAAAGTTTCTATTTTCACAGAATCATAGCCTAACTATAGTCTTAGTATTCTAGGGTTTTTAGTATTGCCCTAGCTAGAATGTCATGATATGGTCTCAGTTCTATCTACAGTAATATCTTAATATAGTGTAGTATGAGGAACAGAAATACTTACAGACTTGGTGCCGGGGATTCAGTGTGCCACTTCTTCGGTTATCAATATTTCAGAAACCTAGAAAAACTTGAACCATTTTAAGATTGAACCTTAAAACATGTATACCTTGTAAATTATTTTTGAAAATAACTTTCTAAAACCATTTCCAAAATACTCTAAGTTTAGAAAAAATTTTCGAAAAGCTTTTCGGACCCGATCCATAGCCAAGTTGTTGCAATCGAGCTCTGATACCACTAAATGTAACACCCCAAACCTGACCTAGACGTTACGACCAAATTTGGTGTGTCACATCAACAAAAGTTTAGTCACGTTCCTTAGTTACTGCGATTAAGGTGTGGTTTGCGAAAACATTATTTAAGTTGATTAGAAAACTTTCGGTTAATTTGTGAGCATCCTATTTACTAGATCATGTTCATCATTTTGATATCCATTTGTTATGAGTGTTTCGTTTAAAAGCGTTGTTTTGTTTTACAAAAACCCGCGCAGCCTAATTCTATCAGTTTTAAACGAGTATTAATAAAAAAATTTAATAAAACTTAGGAGCGACCTTATTACAAATTAAAAACCCGAAAACATAAAGGAAATAATCTAAAATAAAAGTGAAGGTATAAACACTTATTCTAAATAGTCCACATGGCCACTCTGAATCCCTTCAGCTTTAAGTACACCGATCTAAGGCTCACTTGCAAAGATGAAAAGAAAGGGTTGAGTTTGGAAAACTCAGTGTATAAAATAACCCAACTAGAGCCTAAATCGGTTCAAGCTTTACTGGGCCTAAGCCCTATTCAGAAATCAGAGTTAACTGGGCCTTAGCCCATATCAATATTAATCTGGGCCATAGCCCCTTACAGTTCTAGAGTATACTGGGCCTAAGCCCTATTCAGAAATCAGAGTTAACTGGGCCTTAACCCATATCAACACAGTTGGGCCCATTTCAATACAGTTGGCCCATAACAAAATAGTCTCATATGATTAATGCATGATAACCCCATCCAACCTTGCACTTGCCTCTGTCCATCCCTAAACTTGCTATGGGGAATAAATCACCCACGCCATCCCTACACTTACGGTGTTAGCACCGATTGCGGATAATCCACAGCAAAGCTGCTTATATCAGAAAATGTGGCACAACCACCAAAACAGGTTCTTCCTCCATAACAAAATCCAACCCTATGCAGTATGACATGTATGCAGAGAATATATAATTAACAAGGCATGCTTTAGAAAGGCAGTCAGATTATAGCGTAAGAACAGTTATTTACGCTCAAGGGGGTAATCGTAAACTTACCCCTTTAGGGGTATTACGGTAATTCTACCTTACAGAGGTATTTTAGTAATTTTACCAGTTTTTTTAGGGTTTCATGCTCATTACAGTTATTAATGTGTCTTCAGAATACTTACCAGACGTTTTTACCGAAATGGGCCCATTGCCCATTACTCAATTTCGGCCCATTGAAACCCAAATTCACCGAGGTGCACGAAATTTCGCACTTTGCAATCTTACTGTTGAAGTTACCAAAATTAACAATATAAACAATCCCACGAGCGCTCGCACGCTCACAAGTTCTCGAAATGCCAGCTTTTCGGCATTTTTACTTTTCAGCTTTTACCGATCTAGTCTACTAGTGGGTGTCATTTACACATCTGTTTTACGATGATCGCTTGCCAAAATCTACCATGTACCTATCCTTTGTCGCAAATAATAACTAAGTCTAGATCCAGTCGTTTCGATGTCCTCGCTTCCCACTGCTCCTTGCTCGACAGCCTATATTCCACCTTACTCATAATAGAACAATAAACAAAACCAATAACCCTTTAGTCTTAGTCGATAGCCACCCTATGTGAATAGGGGTTTTCGGCTTTTTCTTAATTCCCGAAATAATGAACAGAGAGATGAGATCTGAGCACTTACCAAAGATTCACTTGCTAGAAACATTCCCAAGTACCTTCCTATTCTCGATCTGAAGTAGATCAAATCCCCAAAATATGAGTAGAGAACAAATCTAATGATTCGGCTTATGGAACCTATTCTGAGGTATGCTTAATTCGGTTTAAGAAGAAAATAGAAAAATGGGTTACCAAAATAGAAGAGATTATCGGCAGATGAGAGGTTAAGGTTCGGCTTTAAGATAAAAGAGATGAAAAGAAGTTTTATGATGAAGAAGAAATAATCGGTAATGGATGAGAGTGTTGAGGATTTTTGACTCTTGAAAGATTGGAATAAAGAGGGTAAAAGACTCGGCCAAGAGGAACAATCATCTTCTAAGGAAATTCAGGTTTCGGCTTTTAAGGGTAATAGGATATCTTTAATCGAGAGAAAAGATGAGTAAAAAGAGAAGAGAAGAGTAGATGAAGATAGGTTCGGTTCTTGATGAAGAAGAGATGAACAAGAAGGAAACAACTCATAAAAGCCCAAAATTAAAAGAACAATTTTGGCACAATTCCTTCCTGACTTAAATTCCATGTTTTGCTCATTGATTCTTGGCCAAATTCAATGTTTGAATTTCATTCAAACTCCTAACCGACCAGCAGCCTTATCCACCACTTCATCATGCTGCTAAGAAGAGTTTCAGTCCAACTCTACTACTCTCCCTCACGCATGTAGCAAAAAGAGAGTCCTTCGTGCGCACAACAGCTCAAACTTGGGTCCTCTAGGCACACCCCCACGCTGCTGGCTACTAGGACGCAACCTTGTTTTCGATGTAATACTGCCACAATAATTTATAACCCTTACCTCCTTCAGTTTTGGCCCATTTTAAAAAAAGAAAATAGAATTCGCCCGCGCAAGGACTCGAACCTGCTCCCATTCCACGTGCCCAGCATGCTGCTGCCACTGCGCCCCGGGCAGTCCTTGTGCTGGATTATGCTTGCAACTCCTCTTAACCCCTATTTTAACTGCAACCTAATTACTAAAAAAAGAACCATTTCTGCACGTCGTGCCTTGAACCCAGGCACCTCCCATGCCCTCCTAGAGTGCTTAGCCACTGGGCCAGGTGCTTGTTTGTGCTAAAACTCAGCCCAAATCACTTATAAGGCCTACTGCCCAGTTCCCTTTAGGAAAAAAATGCTCAAATTTTTGCCAGAGCCTTGGGTCGAGCCCAGGACTTTTCCCGCACTATAAACCCTTCGCAATTTATTTAATTACTAACTAAACATACTAAATTAAATCATCCCATTTATTCGGGTCGTCTTCTACCCAAACTCGAACTCCAAACCCAATATTTCTAGGCCCAATTTTTGGGGCGTTACAGATGTTGCAATACTAGAACCCAGTGTTGTGACATTGCCTCCTGTGTTGCAACACCGTGTGCTAGACCATGTGCTAGGTTGTGTAACAGCCTGATTTGCAACCTTTTAAAAACTATAAGGGACACACGGCCATGTCACCTGTCATTTGTCACATAGGCTGAGACACATGCTCGTGTCTCTGTCCATGTGGACAAACATAGGCTAGCATGTACATACAAGCACTTTTGCATAAATATACAAGCCATATCAAGGCATCAAAATCATGCATAAACAAGTCATATGGTATAACATCATACAACCAATGTGCCCTTAGGCACCTCAAATGAAAATATGCAAACATGTATAATCATATACTCATTTTGGTCAAAATGACCAACTAACTTCCAACTAGATTTGTATCAATACAACCATTGAATTAACTTACCAAAACATACCAAATGGTACCAAATTGGCATTCTATAATTAGCATCAATAGTCATTTAACCTATTCAAACAAAGTGCCAATTCTCAACAAGTCACAAGCCATATAAGTTTTGCATATTCATCCATCATTTCATCATCCATCATTCAACCACATTAACCAAACCGTCAACCATATTAAATCCAATATTTACATGCCAAAACCAAACTCATATCATCATCAAAAATACCCAAAACACAAGCCAAACAAATGGTCATTCCAATAACTAAACATACAGGCCAACCTTAGCCAAAATGGCTATACATGCCATTATAATTAAAATTAAACATTCGAAATGTACCAAAAGAGCCGATTGATAGTGTGATCTAGCTTTGACAAACTTCCAACCCGAACAAGCTTCCAATTCACTATGAAAACACAAAAAATAACACAAAGTAAACATTTAAGCTTAGTAAGTTTGTGTAACATAGGATTTAACTTACCATTTGATCAAATAATAGGTAAGTAACAAAGCATATCTCAACAAAACTTGGCCAAAAGCCTAAGCACATATATGCCAACTACATTAGTCATGTAAATTCATATATAAATCAATAATCCTGGATGAGCTCAACAATTAATCAAGTTTCCATATACATGTAACATCCATATCATGTATCTATATATCGTGTACAATCATCTCCATGCATTTAATGTAAATACCTATAATAGTTCATATCGAACTCATATTATGTAACACCCCTATCCCGTAACCGTTGTCGGAATAGGAAAGGGGTATTACCAGACTTGTAACTCATGTCAGAACAGTAAAATTTTTAACTTTTTCTTGAAATAAAAGATCATTCATTTAGATGAATGCTAAATACAGCTAGGGATAAAATTAAACTTCTATAAGTACACATTCAAAAGATGCCATTTTCGCATGGCTTATATACATTAACCAGAATATTATTCCGCTACTAGTTTATTCTATACATGCCATAAAATAATCCAAAACATAGCAGTACCAAACAGTGGATAGTGATAGTGTGACGAGTTGTTGACGATCCCCGAGCAAAGGCCAAATTTGATAATCTATAAAACAGAGAAACGTAACAACAGAGTAAGCTTTCAAGGCTTAGTAAGTTTTAAGTAAAACAATTAACTTTGCTGGATTAAATACATTTATAACTTACACAAAATCCAAGTGAAGTCTCGATGGGCTTAATAAGCCTACACAAGTACACAATACATACCTAGCCAACTTAATGTGCTGATCATCCGTAATTGTTGATTTATTACTAAGTCGCTTAAGATTAGGCCTTACACAAATCACGTTTTGAAATGTCAAGATATATCACCATTCGGTCAAATAGATTAAACCCTATGTATGCACATGTAATTCATCTATTTCATCCCAATTTAAGAGTATATACCCCTTCGCATTTAAAAACATCAATGCTACTTTTAGTTTAATCATTCGAACTAAAACATAACACTATAATCACATTCGGTTTCCATATTTGGAAGCACATATTCATGTTTTCATCTTACATAAACAATTTGATAGAGTCAATACTCGTTGAATATAATTGATAACCATCTCATAAGTGATTCCCCAAGTACATTTGTAATACAAACTAAATCGAGTTCACATAGCAAGTAAGTATCACTTACCATATACTTAACCTTTGTACACTTACCGTTTCCATAGTTACCAATTACCAGTTCAATCTTTCAATATCTCTAACCACTTAATCATATGCACTCATTTCGTACACATACGTAATTGTATATATGTATTTAGAAGCTTAGTTCTTTAGTTCATATTCAGATTAATATTTCAAATAGTCAAATCATGACAAGTATTAAAGTTTCGTATACGTATATAAAGGACCAAACATATTCCTTATCACATATACATAAATGACCAAATGCAATCCATACATTGTATTTGCACATCCTGCCGAATACAACTTAAATTAGTAAATTTTTATGAAACTAATTAAATCCTTATCTTAAAGATATACAAATGGTCTTCGGTTTGAAATAATTCAAGGCACTTAGCCATAGCCTGCTAGGTTTTAAAAAAAAATCCGAATCCAGTTACCAGTACCAAGCCTAAGGGACTTTAAGCCCGGATATATCTTCATAGTTAATTCACGAAGTTGTATACACATCAATTCACATACCTTCGATTTTTCCAACACGGAAACACATTAATAAGGTATCACTTCATTCGAACTTATTCGTATCTCAATATAGCCAGTCTCATTTCACAAGAGCCATTAGGCCACATCACGCAGTCAGCGAGTCTTAACCCGGATACTTTCCAAATTCCATGTATATTTAATCACATGTTACCACATTTCACACAAACTATCACCATTGTAATTCATTAACCTCATTCGAATATAAGCGTATAGCATGTACCTTAACTTCATGTCATAATAGCATTCGACTTTAACACATATTTATATATATATATCAATAAACTTCCAACTAAATAAGAAAATACACACATGACTTACATTCTTCTCATGACAACCATTCGGCTAAACAACATATAAGTCACCACACCTTCAATTTATAAAACTATCAACACATATTACATATACATTGCTTACGTTTATAAAATAGCCATTCGGATAACTTGCACACATTTATATTTTAGCCATTTTGGCCTCACCACCTATATATTTATCTTGTACATCAATTCAGCAATAGCTTATAAGCAACTCAATTAGTTTCATCAATGTTTACAACAAAATCACAGATTCACTACAAGCTGTTTTCTTGAGCAACAATCATTAAACTATTTGTAACTGGAGCTACGAAACTCCAAATGAAGCACCGTAAATTTTCCCCGAAAATAAACTCATATATCTTCTATCCATAAAATTTTCAGGATTTTTGGTTTGGCCAATCAAAACCAGAATTTTCTTAAAGTTTCCCCTATTTCACTGTTTGACTATACTGACCACTCCTCACTACGAATCAAATTTCTCATTGTACAGATTTCAAAATATGTTCTTTTTTATTTCATTTGAAACTAGACTCATTAAGGAGTCTACAAATATAAATTTTATCTTATAACAATTTTTGTACTATTTATAATGATTTTCTAAAAACAAAACAGGGGATTTCAGATTCATCCTTACACTGTCACACACAACTTTAAATATCTCTCTATATGAAATTCCTTTGCTTGCACTGTTTATTTTATAAGAAACTAGACTCATTGATCTTTGATTACATATTTTATTCAGTCTCTAATTCCACTCCAACAATTTATGATGATTTTCAAAAATCACGCTACTGTTGCTGTCCTAAGCAGATTATTACAATTTGCTCTTAAATTTCCATGTCCAAACACTTAAGAACTTACCATTTGAGTTTAAAACATATCATCATATATAAGTACTTCTTATTATCACATACAAATCATAATTTAGATATCACTTTTCTAATAATCAATCGGCTAAGGCTCATAGAAGTAACTTATTCCTTATCATTTTACTATAGGTAATTACACCAATTCATAGTCCCATCTTAACCCGTATTCCATATCATTCTTCATTATAACTAAAATTATATGCTAGAAACTTATTTATTTCAATATGTAATTCAAGTAGAACCATTAGGTCACATTTTATTTATTATGTTCATATAAATATATATCATCGTTTATCAAATCTTAAGCTAAGTTCCATTACTCAAAGACTTACTTTATGTCGGATGAAACGGTTCCAAACGGCTACTCGATACACTTTGTTTTGCCCTTGCTTGATTCTCCTCCTTTGGGTTCTTGAGCTTAAATAAATAAATTAACTAGTTTAATTACCTTGCTAGTTATTTATATCCCATAACATTAATAGTTTCATATCAAAAGAATCATACGGCAACATTTGATTTTTATTCACCTTATGCTTTTTACTAACTTTAAGCCATTCGGCTATTGATCACCTAAGATCCAATTACTATAATTAACCCAATAAATATTTCAATAAAACACACATAAATATTATATACACGGCAACCACCCTTGTTAATTACTCATATATATTTTAATAAATTTCGTTTCATCTTACAACCATTCTTGTTCAAAACATTAGAACCTTAACTAATACTTATAAATTGTCTCAAGGCTGAATGCATTCTTACTTCCAAAGTAACATAGTCTATGATATATTTTATTTCAAGGTACATATTCATAAATCAAATTCAACCATATAAACCAATATCACCCACTTGATCAATTATAGAGAATTAAAGTTAATATCACAATGTGTACCCTATATGGCCCATTATACATAATCAAATTTAACATCATCTATATATTTACTCATATGGCCGAATATACATACCCCCATATAATATCATTTTCATTTCATTTAACACTTAATTTCCACCACATAAACACTTGGCCGAATAATCCTAAACTATCAAAACTCCACATTTGTTCATACCATCTTTTAAATTCACATATATCTATTTAGGTAGCTCATATTTTCCCCTTTCTAATATTTCTACCCAAAACATCAAAACACCATCCTTTTAGCATTTATCCAATAATACCGTATGCACAATTTGTCATCAAAACTAAAGAAAAATCAACATATGGGTTACAATAAGAGGTTGACTACTACTAGATTCTCATAAAAATCAATA
The DNA here is from genome assembly GCF_007990345.1 of Gossypium hirsutum. NCBI lineage: Eukaryota > Viridiplantae > Streptophyta > Magnoliopsida > Malvales > Malvaceae > Gossypium > Gossypium hirsutum. The sequence continues at coordinate 53,232,594 of NC_053425.1, read as the reverse complement.
GAAATAACATGAACTCCTACCTTATTTAACCTCCCAGATAGCCGAATGCCCTAGACAAATTCCTTCCTCTTTCCCCTTTTGTTTCGGCTTTGCAAGAAGGTAAGGAAGATGAACACACTCTTACCTTTATTTCTTATTTTATTCATCTTTTTCTTATAAATTTATTACATCATTTGCCAATTAAAATTATTTTTAATTTGACTTAGTGGAATAGCATCATTTCATGGCCGGCCACTACATGCTTTAAGGGTAAATTGACATGCAAACCCAAGCTTTCTCACCTCATTGTTTTTGGATCCTTACAAATTACCTACTATGTTTTTAAAAATTTTCAACTAAGTCCTTTCAAGAAAAATTTACATTCCTAAGACTAAATTGAGACTTTTAATTTTTCCTACATACACTATCACACATAAATATATGCAATTAAAATTAAAATGAATTTTTGTGACTCGATTTTGTGGTCCCGAAACCACATCTCGACTAGGGTCAAATTAGGGATGTCACATATTATCTCATAGCAGAACATTGCCTATTGAACCATTTAGAATATCATTGGATACTCAGGAAAGCTCACACATAGTGTGCTAAACTATAACCCGTCAAATCCTGTACATGTATGCTCATACGAACTATGAATCGGTATGGTCTCTCAAGCTATAAATCGGTATGCTCTCATGAGCTATAAATTGGTATACTTTCACGAGCTGTAAATCGGTATGCTCTCACGAACTATAAATTAGTAATCTCTCATGAGCTGTGGTATGTCCATAACATATGCAGGACCTCAACCAAATTGGTAACCCTGATGACCTGTCATTTCTATCTTACGAATTCCTATGGTTCAAATGGGGCTCAGTAATCGTCGTCGTCATTGGATATACACTCGGTAATTACGTATGACAAATCATAACATTTATATATTTTAATTAAAACATATAAACACAATTTAATTACACGAACTTACCTCGACGAGTATACATAGATACAGAAGCGATAAATCTGAGACTTACTCTTTGCCCCAATCTAACTTCGTATGAGGCCTAACTGGACTATATGGATAAATTTAACTCAATTTAGCACATAATTCAACTAATTTAATCCAAAACATATTTTTGCAAAATTACCATTTTTGCCAACCAATTTAATCCAAAACATATTTTTGCAAAATTACCATTTTTTCCATACTTTTAATTTTTTTGCAACTTAATCCTTATAATTTCTTTGCAATTTAATCCCTAGCTCATAAAAATGGAAATTTACACAATTTCACCACAACTCACTATGGCTGAATATCAATTAGGTCCCTAGCATGCCCTATATTTCATTTATTTCACAATTTCACCATGTAATATTTTCTATTTTTCAATTTAGTTCGTAAATGACAATTTCAGAAAAAATCTTTTTACAAAAGTTGTCTATCTAATAACAACCATTCATTTTCTATCATCAAACTCCAAAACTCATTTACATTCAACAATGGTAAAACCTTAATAGTTGAACAGTTTCACAAATTAGTCCCTGGGCTAGCTAGATTAAGCTACAGTGATCCCGAAAACATAAAAATCATCAAAAACAGAACAAAAATGCATACCTAGTTGAACAATCAAAGTGGCTGAAAGTAGCTCCAACAAAAATGGCTTTATTTTCTCTTCACAATTGGTTAAAGAAAGTAAAAGATGGTACTTTGTAATTTATTGTAATTAATCTTAACCATTATTTACTTATTTACTTATTTAACCTTAAAAAATTCATACTTTCACTTATACTAAGCCATCACATTCCACTAACTCCAGTAGTGGTCTAATTAATATATAAGGACTTTTACTTTAAAGTTCTATAGCTATTTAATACCATTAGCTATTAGAACTCATGTAACGCCACAAAAATCCCGAAATCTCAAATTTTTTTGTGCTTAGCATTTCCTAGTCAAGTGTTAATTATGTGATGGTAGGTCTTGGTCAAGGTTTGAGTTCAAACCTAGGGGTAAAAGAAATTATAGTTAAATTATTAAAAGAACCCTGATGGCAAGTAGGAGGGCTTTTGAATAAATGAAGGGAAAGTTGGACAGAAAATAGCCTACTGGCCCAGGGGATAAGTGGCCTATGGCTAGTGTTAGAGGTCTGGGGTTCGAATCCCATTTTGACCAAATAAGGGATTTATTTTTACTTAAAGGGTGGACAGAGGTGGTGTTGGATTGAACTCTGTAGAGAGTGATAAGAGGAGAAATTTGAGGAAAGGATCAAGGGGTTATCAGGGAGAAAAACGAGGAGATGAGGAGTAAGGATGAGGTTGAGCCGAATTGGGAACTTGGGCTTCAGAAATTCGACTATAGGGGCTATAAATAGGTGCTGAATGGGAGGTGGCCAGGCTAATGCCAAATTCCTTTCACCTTGTTGCCAGATACCCTTTTCTCTAAAAGCCGAAAACCCTTTGCTTTACTTTCTTTTCCTTGTGCCAATTTATATCCTTCCTCTACACAATTTTCTTTGTTTCACTTGTGGTTTAGCCGACTTCTTCTTTCTTCTGCCCTTGGTACTGAATAGTCTTTTATTCCCATACAAATCTCAAGGGGCCGAACACCATTTTGGTCGAATACCCTTAGTGCCGCCATTACCCTTTCCACTCAGTCGATTCTAATGTAAGTATTCGCTCTTCTAATGGGTTTGTTTTGTTAAGTATCGATTATTGTCCCTCACTTCTTCTAATTGGTTTTGGGTAGGAATAGGTATCGAATCTCAGTCTTTAGATCTCTGCCGATTTGCTCCACAGGAGAGAAACCATGGTAAGTGTTCTTAATCTTAGTTGGCTGAATAGTCATAGTTAAGGTAAGGGGGACTTGTATTGGATACAAGTTGCCTGTTATTCTAGTTTTAATAATTAATATTGGTGCAAATCTAGGGGTTGATCGTGGTTAGTGATTGAAGAAGGGACTATATAACTTGTCGCGCAAGGTAAGGTGAAAGGTGAGGTTTCGGTTTTGGTAGAGATATGTATTAAGCATGTGAGTAATTGAAGGGTGATATTGATTGTAGTTCGAGGCTAAGGAAATCGCAGCACACTTTATTACCATGTGTGTACATACACTACACACACAAGTAGATCGGCAGATCCCAAAAAGTCGAAATGCCGAAAAGCCAAAAGTTTGGCTACGGCAGTCTTGTGAGTGCGTGAACATCGCAAGGGGGAAACTGATAGGTTGCCTGATGCCCATGGGTGATTCCATAGACTTGGGTTATGAACTGGCCAAACGGGCCAGAATGGGCTAAATGGGCCCGATGGGCTGTTAGGCCCATAATAGGCAAAAATTGATAATTGATGCTATGTGATGGAGAATTGTATGTAAACATGACTGTAAATGCGATTTGGGCCTAGAGGACATATAATGTGATATGGGCCTAATGGGCCAATAAATGTGAATGGTCTAATGGGCCATATGAAAGAGATTGGGCCTAGTGGGCCATATATATAGGTATGTGGATTTGTCTGGGCTTTGTAAGAGGTTGTAGGCGTAGTATATGATGACTGCATAAACTTAATTAATTTAATAAGGACCATGGACAAGTCATAGGGTTAAGGTATGGGAACGGGTATGTGCATGTCTAGGATTGGATCTAGAGAGAGCTTGGTACTTAAGTAGTCTTAATGACCCACCTCCTCTTCCCTGGAATCCTACCTGGTGCATAGTATTCATTCATCTTAGCTCACGGGATTTGTTAATGGGCCAAGGTACGTAAGACCCATAATAAAAGAAAATTACCGAAATGCCCCTAAGGGAAAAAAAGACCTAAATACCCCTAAGTGCGGCATGTGAGATTTATGGATGTTACATGTATAACTGCTGCATACATACGATATTTTGTTTAGGTTACATAGGGTTGGGAATTATGGAACGGAGAAAGTATATAAGGGTCCATGGTTGCTTGACAATCGTGAATCCACCAACGGCTTTTAAGCCCAATATGTGTTTGGCAGCTTCCTGCAATGAAGGTAGTTTCGCAACCGGGCTACCATTGGAGTGTATCAGATGTGTACGTAGATATTTATATCCCTACATGGTGTGTACCGAGGGACGGAGTTGGTGTGTAGCGGATGGATTGTTGGGGTGGGTTGCACTGTATTGCATTGCATGGTGAATGATGTTTGCTTGTTACTTGTCGAGGGTTGTACACACTGAGTTTGTGAAAACTCACCCCCTCTTTTATCTTTTTGAGGTGATGCTTAGTAGGAGGTTCGATGGCTGGAGGGACTCTAGATGGCCAGCTAGCAAGACAATTGGGATACGTTCTAAAAGTATATAAGTTACTCGTTTATTAAGTAATTTTCATTTAGTATAGATTGTAATAAGGTCTCCCCCTTTTATTATTGTTTGGATTATTAAATTCGTGCGCTGTAATTATAAGAGGTGGAACATGAATTTTCTAAGCTATAGTTTTCTTTTAACGCTACGTTTTCGCAACAAAAGTTTTAAAGGATAAGTTTTTTTAAGTCAAATGTTTTAAACAAAGCTTCGCAATAGAAAAGAGATTTTACTAAGTAATTGAGATGTTACTTTTTAAGGAAAGGTTTTCAATGAAAATGAGGTTTTCACTAAAACACTTCAATGTAACGCACCAGATTCGACCAAAATGTCCCGGCCTAGTTTGGGGTGTTACATTTAGTGGTATTAGAGCTCATGTTACAAAACACGGGGTGTGAAGTGGGCCTTATTACTTGATTTCTTTTTAAAATAAATATATATATTTGATTGAATTACAATGTTTTGAAAAAAGGGAAGTCTTACTGAGCAGTACACTGAGTCTCCAATGTCAAACCAAGTAAGTTCTTCTATTCTTCAACTTGTTGAAATTGTTAGACAGTAGATAGTTAGAGGGCTACTTTAGACGATTATGTTAGAATGCAACTGAAGCCCGTAGGATCTTGAAACTGTAGAGGATTTACGAAAACAACTCTTTCTTTAAATACTTTCATAAAACATCGGGTTAATTATTGAAACTAACTAAAACTTCATAAAATTTTTAATCTAGAAAATATGTGAATCGACGATGAGTGCTAGAAGAGGTGCAAAAGGCCGTGGCCGAGGCCACAAAAGTGTTAGGGCTAAATCATCAGTGTCAGGCCATACGTCCGATGTTGGAGTAGAAGAGGCTCTAGCTTCACCCGTAGCTGGGACTGAGCCGTATGATCAGGCCGTGAGAAAAGATGCATTATCGCATGCAATGCTAAGGATTTTGGAGAGGGTCACTAGGCGCAATAATGGCACAGGGGATCGGGGGTCCATTTCGGAGTGACTTCAATCAAATGGGGCTGAGGTCTTTAAGGGCGTGGCTGGTGTGGCTCCTTACGTGGCTGAATATTGGTTGGAGGCCACGGAGAGGATAATGGAGGACTTGGACTGTTCACCGGAACAAAAGTTGAAAGGGGCAGTGTCACTGCTTAGGGAAGAAGCTTACCAGTGGTGGCTAATAGTGAAAGAGGGCACTAATCTCGAGCAGGTCACTTGGGGGTTCTTCAAAGTTGCGTTCCAAGGAAAGTATGTAGGTGCGAGCTATGTAGATGCTAGAAGGAAGGAGTTTCTGAACTTGACCCAGGGAAACAAATCGGTGGCAAAGTATGAGGCGAAATTTCTGCGCCTTAGTAGGTACGCAAGAGTTATGGTGGCAACAGACTATGAGCGTTGTGTTAGGTTTGAGGATGGACTTAAAGATAGCCTCAGGGTTTTTGACAGCTCCACAGAGGGAGCGAGTTTTCTCGGAGTTGGTAGAGAAAGCAAAGATAGAAGAGGAGGTAAAGCGCACTGAGCGTCTAAATCGGGAAAAAGAAAGGGGTAAGAGTAAAAGGGAGGCTGAGACTCCTGGTGCTGGACAGATGCCTAGGGCTAGGGCCAGAGTTAATGGGCCAGTTAGAGCAGGCCCCTCTGCTATTAATTCAGGGGTTCCACCTTGCGCTAATTATGGGAGAAGCCATGGAGGCGAGTGTTGGAAGAGGACGAGAACTTGTTTAGCTTATGGATCTATGAAGCATAGGATCAGGAATTGCCCTAGAATGTCAGGTAAGGTGCCAGGCGTGGATCGAGTTTGCGTGCAGCCACCAAGGGTTGGTCAACAACCGTCGAGAGGCCGTGATCAGGCTAGGGGTGGAAACGATTTGGGTCGTGGAGCACCGAGCAAAGGTGCTGATCATGCTGAGGCGAGGCAGCCAGCTTTGGTCTATGCAGCACATCATCAAGAGGATGGAGACGCTCTAGAGGCGAATAATGGTACGTACTTACCCATAGTGTGCTATTTACGTAAGTTGGAATTAGAATGTGCAGTGAAAGTGTGGTGTGGTAGTCTGTGTTAGCAGTTGGAAATTTCGAGGACGAAATTTCTTTTAGGGGGGTATGTAACGCCCCAAAAATCTCAAAATCTTCAATTTTTTTTGTGCTTAGCATTTCCTAGTCAAGTGTTAATTATGTAATGGTAGGTCTTGGTCAAGGTTTGAGTTCAAACTTAGGGGTAAACAAAATTATAGTTAAATTATTAAAAGAACCCTGATGGTTAGTAGGAGGGCTTTTGAATAAATGAAGGGAAAGTTGGACAAAAAAGAGCCTGCTGGCCTAGGGGATAAGTGGCATGTGGCTAGTGTCAGTAGTCTGGGGTTCGAATCCCACTTTCCTCAAATAAGGGATTTATTTTTGCTTAAAGGGTGGGCAGAGGTGGCATTGGATTGAACTCTATAGGGAGTGATAAGAGGAGAAATTTGAGGAAAGGATCAAGGGGTTATCAGGGAGAAAAACGAGGAGATGAGTAGTAAGGATGAGGTGGAGCCGAATTGGGAACTTTGGTTTCAAAAATTTGGCTATAGGGGCTATAAATAGGTGCCGAATGGAAGGTGGCCAGGCTAATGCCGAATTCCCTTCACCTTGTTGCCAGAAACCCTTTTCCCTAAAAGCTAAAAACCCTTTGCTTTACTTTCTTTTCTTTGTGTCGATTTTTATCCTTCGTCTACACAATTTGCTTTGTTTCACTTGTGGTTTAACTGACTTGTTCTTTCTTCTTCCCTTGGTACTGAATAGTCTTTTGTTGCCATACAAATCTCAAGTGGCCAAACACCTCTTCGGCCGAATACCCTTGGTGCCGCCACTACCCTTTCCACTCAGTCGATTCTAGTGTAAGTATTCGCTCTTCTAATCGGTTTGTTTTGCTAAGTATCAATTATTTTCCCTTACTTCTTCTAATCAGTTTTGGGTAGGAATAGGTATCGAGTCTCAGTCTTTAGATCTCTACCGATTTGCTCATCAGGAGAGAAACTTTGGTAAATGTTCTTGATCTTAGTTGGCCGAATGGTCATAGTTAAGGTAAGGGGGACTTGTGTTGGATACAAGTCACCTGTTATTCTAGTTTTAATAATTAATATTGGTGCAGATCTAGGGGTTGATCGTGGTTATTGATTAAATAAGGGACTATTATAACTTGTCGCGCAAGGTAAGGTGAAAGGTGAGGTTTCGGTTTTGGTAGAGATATGTATTAAGCATGTGAGTAATTGAAGGGTGATATTGATTGTAGGTTTGGGGCTAAGGAAATCGTAGCACACTTTATTACCAGGTGTGTACATACAATACACATACAAGTAGATCGGTAAATCCTGAAAAGCCGAAATCCTGAAAAGCCAAAATACCGAAAAGCCGAAAGTTTGGCTACGGTAGTCTGGCGAGTGCGCGAAGACTCACAAGGGGAAAACCGATAGCTTACCTGAGGCCCATGGGCAATTCCATGGACTTGGGTTGTGAATTGGCCAACGGGTATGTGCATGTCTAGGATTCGATCTAGGGAGAGCTTGGTACTTAAACGGTTTTAATGACCCACCTCCTCTTCTCTGGAATCCTACCTGGTGTGTAACACCCCGAACCCGAAACCGACACCGGAGTCGAACACGAGGTGTTAACTGACTTTAACCCCTTATAAAATTTATTTTCCAGACACTGCCCAATCTGTGTACTAGTCGTTTTAAAAATCATATCTTGAGTTTCGTAACTCGAAAATCCGTTTTGTAATTTTTTCCAGAAAATAGACTCATGTGCCCATCTATGTATTTTTTTCTTGAATTTTTGGTCGGGCCAATTAGTACAGTTTATTAGTCAAAGTCTCCCAAGTTGCAGGGGTCGACTACACTGACCTTTGCCCATTACGACTTGGATATCTCCCTGCACGGGACTTCAATACTGATGCCGTTTGTTTCTATGAAAACTAGACTCAGAGAGAAATCTGTACATATATGGTACGACCCCTAATTATCTCTGGTTAATTTATAATGAATTTCCAAAGTCGGAGCAGGGAATCCAGAAACCGTTCTGGCCCTGTCCCACAAAAATCTGATTATCTCTTAATATACTGCCCATATGATCTTTTCGTTACTTCCTCATGAAAACAGACTCATCGAGCTTCGATTACATAATTTATTCATCAATTAATTCCACTCCTACTATTTTTAGTGATTTTTCAATCTCATGACACTGCTGCTGCCAGCATCTGTTACGAAAGTAACTAGGTCCATTTCATGCCTACCCTTGATCCAACTCAATCGAACATTCGTGCCATTTTCGCATGGCTTAAAGTTTACATGCCAAAGTTCAAACACAACGTAATAGCTTATACATGCCAAAATGTTCTTCTAAGCCAACTAAGAAGAAAGTACCAAAACTTGCTATCCGGTGTGATGACTTCGATGACGGCCTGACCCCGCAAAAATAGATGAGTCCAAGCAACCTATAATGGGTGACAAGGAAACACCGAGTGAGTTTATAACTCAGTAAGTCATAAGAAATGCACTACCATCCATCAATAACATTATCACAAGAGGAAACAAAATGGAACGAGACAATTTACTCCATCCATACCGAACCATACCATAGTTCCTCCAACCTATCGATTCAATTTCATATCAATTCATGCATTCACATTCCATACACTCATCAATAGGACATTGAAGCATTTTCATAAATCAATATATTTTCGTTACAATCAAACGACTAAACGGCCTTTCACCCATCCTACGATAAATTTTATGTACGTGACTTCAAGTATATTTGTCACATAGGTTCAAACTTACCGAGCTCAACACCAAGTATAAGCATAGGACCTATTAGCCATGTACTCAAGACACTTACCCGATCTGCTGTCCGCGATCGACTCAGTAGTGTCGCACACGTAGTGTCCATAATGATTCACGAATGTATATTGAGTCCGCACACTCAGTGCTATATAATCAACTCGCACACTTAGTGCTACGTAATCAAATCGCACACTTAGTGCTACATAGTCAAACTCGCACACTTAGTGCCGCATGGTCAATTCGCACACTTAGTGCAACATAGTCAAATCGCACACTTAGTGCTGTACAATTTAATCCCGCGCACTTAGCGCCAATCTCATGGTCATAAATGGTTATACCCGCACGTTTAGTGCCGAGATCAACAACTCAGTACATCTTACCACTTTTCTTTTCATTCAACAATTTCATCATCACATACATACATGCATATATATATATGTATATTTATTCATTCCATTCAGCATCAATACATAAACATTATGACCATTTGAAATAATACCAACTACATGCTTAATGACTTACCTCGTGTTGGGTAAGACGGTTCCAACTCGGCTACTCGATGACCTTTTCTTTGCCTTTGCTCGATTCACCTCCTTTAACTCCTTGAGCTAAATCAAACAAATTTAACTCATTAAAGTCTCATTTTGCTAGCTTATGGCCGAATATGACAAGGAGTTTGATGGGTCATATGGCCACCTTTTAGCTCAAATACACAATGGTCATATGCATTTTTAATCACATCAAATGATTCAATACAATTCACTCGAACATCAAAAGAGAACCTCAAGGTACTTAGTCTATATACACATTAGACATTAGAGTCACATATGTACGAATTCACGAATCGAATTCGACATATTAGCTAATTTTCCCTTTAGCCGAACCTTCTAAGTCAAGATAAAGCCATCAACATGCTTACCTTTGGCCGAACATACACATCAACTTAGGTGCTCATTTATGTGGCCGAACACACACATGTCTATGTTAAGGCCGATTGCAACACTCAATACATTCTACAAGTATGGACACTTGCATTGACTAAACACCATTTCTATTATTTTTACTCCAAAGCCGAATGCCTCTCAAGCCCTAAGCTCATGATCCTTTCATCATTAAGCAAGTGTTATAGCACAACTAACATCCATTTTCAATTTGAACACCAACATAAAAATATTAAACATGAAAATCCATAGCCGAAACCTATACATGACATTACTCATTCCACCCATCGAAACAATATTTGTTCAAGACATCAAGCACTTTTATTTGGGTATTACATATATGAGCATTTAGAATTTATATTTTTAGCAAGATCAATTTCTTTCCTCAACACATTCTTCATCAAAACTTAAAGGAAGTAATCAAATTTCCTTCTTTAATAGCCATAGCCGAATGCTCCATCCATCCATCAAAGTTAAAAATTTAGCATGGTCTAAGTAAGAACCATGATAATTAACCTAAAACAAGCTAAAATTTCACAACTTTAACACAATATACTAACCTTATTAAGCATTCAAATGGCCGAAAGTTCTTTGCCCCTATTCCTTCCTTCAATTCGGCCAAGAAGACAAGGATGAAGCCCTTTTTTTTTTCATTTGCTTTCTTTTTATTCTTTTCTTTTATTCATTAAATCCCACAACCCAATATCAATTTCACAAATATATTGCCCATCATCAACCCACCTTGGCCGGCCACTATAAGGAAATTGGGCAATTTGACATGCAAGTCCACCTTTGTGTTGACATGCACTAATAAGCCCTTTAAAATTAGCCTATCATATTTTACCATATCTCATGTTGATCCCTATTTAATAATTCCTCATGCAATTGGCAAAATTAGGGAATGAAACTTCCACATATGCATGTACACACATAATAAACATAGAATATAACAATTAATTATTTTCATAACTCGGTTTTGTGGTCCCGAAACCACTTCCCGACTAGGGTCAATTTTGGGCTGTCACATGGTGCATAGTATTCGTTCATCTTAGCTCACGGTATTTGTTAACGAGCAAAGGAAGTAAAACCCGTAATAAAATAAAATTATCGAAATGCCCCTAAGGGCAAAAAAGACCAAAATACCCCTAAGTGCTGAATGTGAGATTTATGGATGTTACATGTATAACTGCTGCATACATACGATATTCTGTTTAGGTTGCATAGGGGTTGGGAATTATGGAACAGAGGAAGTATATGAGGGTCGCATGGTTGCTTGACAACCGTGGATCCATCGACAGTTTTTATGCCTAATATGTGTTTGGCAGCTTGCTACAATGAAGGTAGTTCTGCAACCGGGCTACCATTGGAGTGTATCAGATGTGTGGATCAATATTTATATCCCCACATAGTATGTACCGGGGGACGGAGTTGGTGTGTAGCAGATGGATTGTTTGGGTGGGTTGCACTGTATTGCTTTGCATGTATGTTGTATGGTGAATGATGTTTGCTTGTTACTTGTCGAGGGTTGTACACACTGAGTTTGGTAAAACTCACCCCTCTTTTATTTTTCTCAGGTGATGCTTAGTAGGAGGTTCGATGTCTGGAGGGACTCTGTGTCGCTAGCTAGCAAGACAATTGGGATTCGTTCTAAAAGTATATAAGTTACTCGTTTATTAAGTAATTTTCATTTAGTATGGATTGTAATAAGGTCCCCCCCTTTAATTATTGTTTGGATTATTAAATTCATGTGTTGTAATTATAAGAGGTGGAACATGAATTTTCTAAGCTATAGTTTTCTTTTAACGCTACATTTCCGCAACAAAAGTTTTAAAGGATAAGTTTTTTAAGTCAAATGTTTTAAGCAAAGCTTCGAACAAAAAAGAGATTTTACTAAGTAATTGAGATGTAACTTTTTTAGGAAAGGTTTTCAATGAAAATGAGGTTTTCACTAAAAAACTTCAATGTGACACGCCAGATTCAGCTATAACGTCTTGGCCTGGTTTGGGGTGTTACATTTAGTGGTATCAGAGCCCAGGTTACAAAACACCGGGTGTGAAGTGGGCCTTATTACTTGATTTCTTTTTAAAATAAATATATATTTGATTGAATTACAATGTTTTAAAAAAGGGAAGTCTTGCTGGGCGGTACACCGAGTCTCTAATGTTGAACCAAGTAAGTTCTTCTATTCTTAAACTTGTTTAAATTGTTAGACAGTAGATAGTTAGAGGGCTACTTTAGACGATTATGTTAGAATGCAACTGAAGCCCGTAGGATCTTAAAACTGTAGAGGATTTACAAGAACAACTCTCTCTTTAAATACTTTCATAAAACATCGGGTTAATTATTGAAACTAACTAAAACTTCATAAAATTTTTAATCTAGAAAATATGTGAATCGACGATGAGTGCTAGAAGAGGTGCAACAGGCCGTGGCCAAGGCCACGAAAGTGTTAGGGCTGAATCATCAGTGTTAGGCCATATGTCCGATGTTAGAGTAGAAGAGGCTCCAACTTCACTCGTAGCTGGGACTGGGCCGTATGATCAGGCCGCGAGAGAAGATTCATTGTCGCAGGCAGTGCTATGGATTTTGGAGAGGGTCACTGGGCCCAATAATGGCACAGGGGATCGAGGGTCCATTTCGGAGCGACTTCGATCAAATGGGACTGAGGTCTTTAAGGGCGTGGCTGGTGTGGCTCCTTACGTGGCTGAATATTGGTTGGAGACCACGGAGAGGATAATGGAGGACTTGGGCTGTTCACTGGAACAAAAGCTGAAAGGGGTAGTGTCATTGCTTAGGGAAGAAGCTTACCAGTGGTGGTTGACAGTGAAAGAGGGCACTCAACCCGAGCAGGTCACTTGGGGGTTCTTCAAAGTTGCGTTCCAAGGAAAGTATATATGTGCGAGCTATGTGGATGCTAGAAGGAAGGAGTTTCTGAACTTGACCTAGGGAAACAAATCGGTGGCAAAGTATGAGGCGAAATTTTGCGCCTTAGTAGGTACGCAAGAGTTATGGTGGCAACAGACTACGAGCGTTGTGTTAGGTTTGAGGATGGACTTAGAGATAGCCTTAGGGCTTTGATAGCTCCACAAAAGGGAGCGAGTTTTCTTGGAGTTGGTAGAGAAAGCAAAGATAGCGAAGGAGGTAAAGCGCACTGAGTGCCTAAATCAGGAAAAAGAAAGGGGTGAGAGTAAAAGGGAGGCTGGGACTCCTGGTGTTAGATAGATGCCTAGGGCTAGGGCCAGAGTTAATGGGCCAGTTAGAGTAGGGGCCCCTGCTGTTAACCCAAGGGTGCCACCTTGCACTGATTGCGGGAGAAGCCATGGAGGCGAGTGTTGGAAGAGGACGAGAACTTGTTTAGCTTATGGATATATAGAGCATAAGATCAGGAATTGCCCTAGAATGTCAGGTAAGGTTCCAGTCGTGGATCGAGTTGGTGTGCAGCCACCAAGGGGTGGTCAGCAACTGCCGAGAGGCTGTGATCAGGCTAGAGGTGGAAACGGTTTGGGTCATGGAGAACCAGGCAGAGGTGCTGGTCATGCTGAGGCGAGGCAGCCAGCTTTGGCCTATGCAGCACATCGACAAGAGGATGGAGATGCTCTAGAGGCGAATAATGGTACGTACTTACCCATAGTGTGCTATTTACCAAAGTTGGAATTAGAGTGCACAGCGAAAGTGTGGTGTGGTAGTCTGTGTTAGTAGCTGGAAATTTCGAGGACGAAATTTCTTTTAGGGGGTAGAGTTGTAACGCCCTAAAAATCTCGAAACCAAAAAATCTTGAAATCTCGAATTTTTTTTGTGCTTAGCATTTCCTAGTCAAGTGTTAATTATGTGATGGTAGGTCTTTGTCAAGGATTGAGTTCAAAACTAGGGGCAAAAGAAATTATAGTTAAATTATTAAAAGAACCCTGATGGCAAGTAGGAGGCCTTTTGAATAAATGAAGGGAAAGTTGGACAAAAAAGAGCCTGCTGGCCCAGGGGATAAGTGGCGTGTGGCTAGTGTGTCAGTGGTTTGGGGTTCGAATCCTACTTTCCTCAAATAAGGGATTTATTTTTGCTTAAAGGGTGGGTAGAGGTGGCATTGGATTGAGTTCTGTAGGGAGTGATAAGAGGAGAATTTTGAGGAAAGGATCAAGGGGTTATCAGGGAGAAAAACGAGGAGATGAGGAGTAAGGATGAGGTGGAGCCGAATTGGGAACTTGGGTTTCAAAAATTTGGCTATAGGGGCTATAAATAGGTGCCGAATGGGAGGTGACAAGGCTAATGCCGAATTCCCTTCACCTTGTTGCCAGAAACCCTTTTCCCTAAAAGCTAAAAACCCTTTGCTTTACTTTCTTTTCTTTGTGTCGATTTCTATCCTTCCTCTACACAATTTTCTTTGTTTCACTTGTGGTTTAGCTGACTTGTTCATTCTTCTTCCCTTGGTACCGAATAGTCTTTTGTTGCCATACAAATCTCAAGTGGCCGAACACCTCTTCGGCCAAATACCCTTGGTGCCACCACTACCCTTTCCACTCAGTTGATTCTAGTGTAAGTATTCGCTCTTCTAATTGGTTTATTTTGATAAGTATCGATTATTTTCCTTCACTTCTTCTAATCAATTTTGGGTAGGAATAGGTATCGAATCTCAGTCTTTAGATCTCTTCTGATTTGCTCCTCAGGAGAGAAACCTTGGTAAATGTTCTTGATCTTAGTTTGTCGAATGGTCAAAGTTAAGGTAAGGGGGACTTGGGTTGAATACAAGTCACCTATTATTCTGGTTTTAATAATTAAGATTGGTGCAGATCTAGGGGTTGATTGTGGTTAGTGATTAAAGAAGGGACTGTTATAACTTGTCGCGCAAGGTAAGGTGAAAGGTGAGGTTTCGGTTTTGGTAGAGATATGTATTAAGCATGTGAGTAATTGAAGGGTGATATCGATTGTAGGTTTGAGGCTAAGGAAATCGCTGCACGCTTTATTACCAGGTGTGTACATACACTACACACACAAGTAGATCGGCAGATCCCAAAAAGCCGAAATCCTGTAGAGCCGAAATGCTGAAAAACTGAAAGTTTGGCTACGGTAGTCTTCCGAGTGTGTGAACACTCACAAGGGGGAAACTGATAAGTTGCCTGAGGCCCATGGGCGATTCCATGGACTTGGGTTGTGAATTGGCCAAACGGGCCAGAATGGGCTAAATGGGCCCGATGGTCTGTTGGGCCCATAATAGGCAAAAATTGATAATATATGCTATGTGATGGAGAACTATATGTGAACATGCCTATAAATGCGATTCAGGCCTAGTGGCCATATGAATGTGATTTGGGACTAATGGGCCGCATAAATGTGAATAGGCCTAATGGGCCATATGAAAGAGATTAGGCCTAATGAGCCATATATAGGTATGTGGATTTGTCTGGGCTTTATAAAAGGTTCTAGGCCTAGTATATGATGACTGCATAAAACTTAATTAATTTAATAAGGGCCATGGAGAAGTCATAGGGTTAAGGTGTGGCAACGGGTATGTGCATGTCTAGGATTCGATCCAGGGAGAGCTTGGTACTTAAACATTCTTAATAACCCACCTTCTCTTCTCTGGAATCCTACTTGGTGCATAGTATTCGTTCATCTTAGCTCACGGGATTTGTTAACGGGCCAAGGAAGTAAGACCCGTAATAGAGGAAAATTACCGAAATGCCCCTAAGGGTGAAAAAGACCAAAATACCCCTAAGTGCTGAATGTGAGACTTATGGATGTTACATGTATAACTGCTGCATACATACGATATTCTATTTAGGTTGCATAGGGGTTGGGAATTATGGAACGGAGGAAGTATATGAGGGTCGCATGGTTGCTTGACAACTGTGGATCCATCGAAGGCTTTTAAGCCTAATATGTGTTTGGCAGCTTGCTACAAAAAATGTAGTTCCACAACCGGGCTACCATTGGAGTGTATCAGATGTGTGGGTCGATATTTATATCCCCACATGGTGTGTATCGGGGGACGGAGTTGGTGTGTAGCAGATAGATTATTCCGGTGGGTTGCACTGTATTGCATTGCATGTATGTTGTATGGTAATGATGTTTGCTTGTTACTTGTCGAGGGTTGTACACATTGAGTTTACGAAAACGCACCCCCTATTTTATTTTTCTCAAGTGATGCTCAGTAGGAGGTTCGATGTCTGGAGGGCCTTTGGGTGGCCAGCTAGCAAGACAATTGGGATTCGTTCTAAAAGTATATAAGTTACTCTTTTATTAAGTAATTTTCATTCAGTGTGGATTGTAATAAGGTCTCCCCCTTTTATTATTATTTGGATTATTAAATTTGTACGTTGTAATTATAAGAGGTGGAACATGGATTTTCTAAGCTATAGGTTTCTTTTATCGTTACGTTTCCACAACAAAAGTTTTAAAGGATAAGTTTTCTTAAGTCAAATGTTTTAAGCAATCCTTCGCAACAGAAAAGAGATTTTACTAAGTAATTGAGATGTAACTTTTTAAGGAAGGGTTTTTAATGAAAATGAGGTTTTCACTAAAACACTTCAATGTGACGCGCCAGATTCGGCCATAACGTCCGGGCTGGGTTTGGGGTGTTACAACTCAACTTTTGCACTTTACGCGTTTTAATCCTTTATATCAAATTAAACATGTAAATGGTAAAATTTCTTAACAAAATTTTTATACGGTAATGCTATCATGTTGTAGACCATAAAATAATAATAAAATAAATTTTCTAACTTCGAATTTGTGGTCCCAAAATCACTGTTTTGATTTTACTAAAAACATGCTGTGACATTAACACTACGAATTCTTGACTCAATTGGATTAGTAATTATTTTGAGAATTAATTTATTAATAAATTTCTCCAATTTGCAATCCCTTGGGAACAATCCTTGGAATACTTCCCGGTGTTCTGTTGGAACACTAATCTATATTACAATTTGATCTGTTCGCTTGCAGATACCGCACTTAATTATATATATTTTATTTGCACGATTTTTACTCTAAACGTTCGCACATTTGGATGCGGTCAATCACTTGGATATTTTTTCAATTTGAATTCAAAAAGAAGTACGTGTTGATAAAAATGGGTTTGAAAAATGCAGTGAGAAATAAATTTAGGGAAAACCAGAGTTTTTAAATTTTTCCAAAACAAGATCTTGGTTGTAAGCGCTTCGACTGAGTAGTCTTCTCTGCTATCCTCAAGCTCATGTCTACCGAGTGTGGGCTCGATTCAAATTAGAAAAATTTTCACAAAAATTATTAGTGGGGTAATTTCCCAATTTCTCTACACTCTTGGGTCAAGTTGTAAATAAAAAAATATCTCTAGAAATTTTCTGAAATAATCTCTTCAGAGAATTTTTTCTCTACAACTTTCTCTTGAATTCAAGTGTGTGTAAAATAATGACTCAAGGCTCTCTTTATATAGAGAGAGTTTAGAGAGTTCAACTATGATTAAACTTAATCACTTTAATATTAAAATAATAGAATATTTATCTACAAGATAAACAATAAATTAAATTTAATAGTAAGATAATAACTTTAATATTAAATTAATAAAATCTTATTAAGATAAGTATTAAATTAAATTTAATCTTAAAACTTTTAAAATAATATTATTTTTGGAATAGTTAATCTGAAATCAAATTATTTGGTAAAGTTTCAGTAGGAGTGTAACTCTTCTACTACTCAATCACCGAAGACCAACTGCCACCGATCACTGGGATGTTGCCGTTGTAGCCATAAGCACTGCCGTGTCTGGTGATATAGGTGCGACACCTTTACAGCACACCGAGCCGGTTCAGGTCAGTGACAACCCAACTGGTCTGGTCTAGCCACTGGTTGGACCGTCGGCCTGGTTTCACATATAGGGTCCGATTCGACCAATTTTTGGGTCTTTTCTCAGATTTGGGCTCCTAGGTCCAATTTCTGATCTCAAGTCCAGTTTTCAAGTTATATTATCCATTGGTCCAATTGCTTGACTTGAAAGTTAATTTCCAAAAATATCATATTAATTTTAATTAATTTGATTAATTTAATTTTACTTGATCAAAACTAATTTTTCCAAAAATCACTTAGATTTTCCAAATTATTTTTTCATGAAAATTCTTTAATCAAATTCTATAGTTGAACAATTTTCATGACCACATTTAATTCCACATCAAATAAATTGAGTCAATTAAATTATTTCTAAAGTCGTAAAATTTTCTTCAGATTCAAATGCAGTTCGATCGAGCTTTTGTTGAGCTAGCGGAGGAACCAATTGGACATATACAATTAGGCTTTAGTAATTGCAGTTATGTCCAGAAGCATCGTTTCAATAATTCATAATTACTTAATCATGGAGTCAGTGCATAAGAAGTACCACGATTGAGAACTCCTCATTGTACAGTATCTACGAAAACAATTCATCCAACTGTTTTGTCCAATGACCTCGTCATGTGTGTGTTGCCCTGATATGATACCATTGATTCCTTTGAGTTAAATTCGTCCACTCAATACAATCCTATTTTATCACATTGTCACCATTGTGTCTTCTTAATGATTAATATGATCACTGTAAAAAAATGACTGTGATAAATTACTTGTTCGAGAACAAGTAACCTGTGGCCATGTTCTATATTTATCAATCCACCAAATGTTAATGAGTGGATATCTATAAGGCCCTAAAAATAGGTCTAGTAGTTTTAGGTAAGTTTACCAGGTTCCGAGTGAAAATTATGTGTTAATCGGGTTTATTAGTAAATTTTTAGTTAGCTTAATTTTATTTAAAAATCAGGAAATAATATTCTAGAAAATAAAAATATTTTTAGAAAAATTAATTTTATAGTTTTAAATAATTTTTGGGTAAAATAAATATTTTGGATCAAATTAGAATTGAAAAACAAAATAAAATAGGGGTTTAATTGAGGGAATTTAAAATATTAATTACATAGGACCATTTTGCAAAATAAGGGAAATGTTTGAGTGGTTTTATGGAAAATTACCCATATTTTTAGAATTTTGGAGGGAAATGATTACTTTGTAAAACAAAGGAATTGTGGGAGTGGCCTATGGGAATTTCCCCAATTTTTGAAAATCGGGTGGGGGGTTTTTAGCTCAAAAACACTAAAACCCCTCACTTCACACACAATTTTCACCCGATTTCTAAGCATTTTCTCTCATTTTTCTTTTTCATTTCTAAATTCCACATATCAAAGATTAGATCTCATCTTTTATATTCTCAAATTCTCTCAAAATTCTTCAGAAAAGATTTTCAAAGTTGGGAAAAAACTCATTTGAGTTCTTCAAAGATCTTGATCCAATCTTCAATATTGATGATTCTAGATCAATTGAAGGTAATTTCTCAACTCTAAATTTATTTTAAATTTGTTTTTAATCATTATTTTTATTTAAATCGATTAAAATTGTTTTTCAAATCTTGATCTCTTCTCTCTTGAACATGAAATTCATCAATGGTGAATTCATGGTTTTGAGTTGGAATCCAAGTTTAAATGGACATCTAAACTCAAATCATGTTTATTAAGATGTTTTTTATCAGAAAACAAAAGATTAAACTCGTCTGATTGATCAATTTTGACAAATCCATTTTTAACTAAGAACATGAGTTGATTTTCTGGAAAATTATGAAATGGTTTTTTCTGATGAAATACACGCTTAGGTTTTGTGTTGATAGATTAGAAATGATGTTTAGAAATGATTTCTGGTGCAGAGAAGGTCATTTAGGGACTGAAATTTTTGTTTCGGCTATACCTTTAGTTTTCAGTAAGTTAAATTGGAGAGGCCTATTAGATCTGTGTAGTTCATGATATTTTTTTATTTTCTTATTGTTAATGATATATTATAACATGTATTTTATCTCTATTTAAGCTCCACAACGAGGAGAGGCCATTATTAATTAGAATCGAGGTCCAAACACAGCTACTTGATACACTTTGGCTTAAGAAGCAAAGTGTGAAGGTGGGTGGTTTTTAAAGGCAATTGGTAAACATGCCTATTTACATTATAAATTGAGGTTTTCAAATTTGTTTCTAATGATTCAATTGTATCTCAAATGGTTTAGAGTATTAAGATTGATTTTAGTTTTATATAAGCATATTTGTAAATGATTTATGGAAATTGTGAATTGTGTGTTTGGTATGATTGATTTGGATTGTATTGAATAATAATTAGGGCATGGATTACTATATATTATAGCAATTGATGATGGTTTAATGATTGGTTTTAGATCCATGGACAAAGACACTTATAGTGCTTATCTATGTTGGTACTAAAATTGCTAAGTGACATGATTTAAATTGATTTTTTATATCATGAATTAAGTGTTTAAATATCATTTTTTATGCCCTATATGATTGGTTATATTGGTAACATTGCATGGTGGATCCATTGGATATAGATGACCTGCATAGGATTAGTGAGTACTCACCACTATATGTGTTATTTGTGAGCATATGGCTCTAGGAGTATTGATTTTGTTGGAGTGGATAAGAGAGTGTTGAGCATTTTTCTCCACTCAGTTATTGGCAATTTTGAGGCAATATTGTAACACCCCTAACCCGTATCCTACACCGAAATAAGGTTACGAGGCATTACCAGACAATATATCTCATTCACATACATTTATACATTCATAATTAAAATTCATTCACAATGTCCCTTATAAGGCTCTACAAGACCTTAAAACATGCTTAAAAATGGTTCGGGACTAAATGATAACATTTGCAAATTTAGGGAATCTTAGAAAATTTTCCAACATTTAAGGGTCACACGCCCGTGTGAATAGACCGTGTGCCTCACACGGCCACCAGACACGCCCATGGTGCAAGCCGTGTGAAAATAGAGCATACATACTGACTTGTACCACACGGCCGAAGAGACGCCCATGTGCCATGGCCGTGGAAAAGCTAGAGAGGTCACTGACTTGGGTCACACGACTGGCCACACACCCATGTGCCAGCCATGTGCCAGCCGTGTCAAAATTGTAGGGTATGCTGCTTTAATTTGAAAGGGTATCCCAGGGGACACACTACTGTGTAACATGTCCGTGTGTCGCACACCGCTGAGACACAGGCCCGTGTCTCTGCCCATGTGGTTAAAAATAGGCCATTTGTAAAGCCGATTTTCCACCCTTTCCACAAGCACACATATCAACCAAAATAGCACCATTTCAATACATCTTTAGGCAACCAAAAACTGGTCAAATCAATCACATATCAATCTAACTATCATCAACCAATTCAACTACTAAATTCCATATACAAATATGCCAAATCCATATACTTAAAATCATCACAACTTGCATCAATTTCAAATGCAATAACTCATCATCTTATTATCTATTTTATGTCACAAAACACCATTTAGCTATGTTAACAACTAGAGAAAACATATCCAAAACAAGCTAATATTTAAGGCATAATATACATCTCATATATCACTTTTCAAGCACATCACTTAGGCCAACTTAAATTACCAAATACATACCAACATTTCAACCAAAAGTAAGCCAACTCTCATGGCTAAAATGATAACTCTAAACATACCAAAATGACACTAGCCTATACATACGGTAGACCATATATACAAAGCTTCAAAAGTACCAACAAAATGATCGATAGTATGATGACGTTTCCTGATGATGCCCCATTCCGAGTTAGCTTCGATTATCTATGTAACACCCCGAACCCGAGACCGTCGCTGGAGTCGAACACGAGGTGTTAACAGACTTCAAACCACTTATTAAAATTTTTCCAGACAAGCTGCCAATCTGCGTACTAGTCTCTTTAAAAATCATATCTTGAGCTCTGGAACTCGAAATCCAGTTCCGTGAATTTTCCCTGAAACTACACTCATATGCCCATCTACATTTTTTTTCTAGAATTTTTGGTCAGGCCAATTAGTACAGTTTATTAGTCAAAGTCTCCCATGTTACTGGGGCCGACTACACTGACCTTTGCGCATTACGACCCGGATATCTCCCTGTACAGAGCTTCAATACTAATGCCGTTTATTTCTATAGAAACTAGACTCAGAGAGGAATCTATACATATATGGCATGGCTCCTAATTATCTCTGGTTAATTTATAATGAATTTCTAAAGTCGGAACAGGGAACCCAGAAACCGTTCTGGCCCTGTCTCACGAGAACCTGAATATCTCTTAACATACTGTCCATATGATTGTTTTGTTACTTCTATATGAAAATAGACTCATCGAGGTTCGATTACATAATTTATTCACTATTTAATTCCATTCCTACTAATTTTTGTAATTTTTCAATCCCACGTCACTGCTGCTGCCAGCATCTGTTACTGAAGCAACTATGTCCATTTCGTGATTTCTCATTGATCTAACTAGTAGTTCATCATACATATCACAAAATTATAATCATGACTAGCCATACCAAAGGCTAATCATTGTCAAACATCTCCCTACTACGCTATTGCCATATCATGAATCTTAACACCAAAATTAATCAGCCATGACATATGACATAAAAATCGTATTACCAAGACTTACGTCCCAACATTAGAACCAAATTCAACCGAACATTATGCCATTTTCGCATGGCTAAAAGTTTACATACCAAATTTCAACAAAACATATTAGCCTATACATGCCGAAATGTTCTCTTAGACCAACTAAGAAGAAAATACCAAAGGTTGCTAGCCGGTGTGATGACTTCGACGACGGCACGATCACGCAAAAAGAGACGAGTCCAAGAAACCTAGAATAGGTGACAAGCAAACACCGAATGAGTATATAACTCAGTAAGCCATAAGCATTCCACAACCATCCATTAATAAAATTATCACAACAGGAAACAATGAAATGAGGTTAAGTACTCCATCCATACCAAACTATACCATAGTTCCTTAAACCCTATGGTTCAATCTCATACCAAGTCCTACATTGGCCTTTCATACATCATTTTATTTTCGTTATAATCATACAATTAAACGAACTTTCACCTATTCCACAATGAACCTTATGTACGTGACTTCAACTATAATCGCCACATAGGTTCAAAACTTACCAAGCTCAACTCCAAATATAAACATAGCGCCTATTAGCCATGAACTCAAGGTACTTACCTTTTCCGCTGTCCAAAATTGACTCGGTAAAGTCGCACCCTTCATGTAAATAATTTATAGAAAATATATACTGGGTTGCACACATAATGTTTAGTAATCAACCACGCACACTTAGTGCCATGCACTTTAAACTCACACACTTAGTGCCATGCATTTCAAGTTCGCACACTTACCTTTTCCGCTGTCCAAAATCGACTCGGTAAAGTCGCACCCTTAATGTAAATAATTTATAGAAAATATATATTGGGTTCGCACACATAGTGCTTAATAATCAACCGCGCACACTTAGTGCCATGTACTTTAAACTCGCACACTTAGTGCTGTACAATTTAAACCCGCACACTTAGTGCCAATCTCATGTGTGAACACTTATTGCCCGCACACTTAGTGCCGAAAACCAGCCACTCTATAGGCTTCACTTCCTTTTTACATTCGACAAATTTCATCTCTACTTACATATACATTTGTATACATTTCATCTCATTAAACACAATGGTATAGGTATCACGATCATTTAAATCAATACCAAAGATATGCTTAATGACTTACCTGTGTTGGGTAAGACGGTTCCAACTCGGCTACTCGATAATCTTTTCTTTGCCTTTGCTCGATTCTCCTCCTTTAACTCCTTGAGCTTAATCAATAAATCAACTAGTTTAACCGCCTTGCTAAATATTTACAATCTAATTACACATGCATATGTATGTTAGTATAGTCGGCAATCACCCTTACTAATCACCCACTTGATCAATTATAGAGAATCAAAGTTAATATCACAATGTGTACCCTATATGGCCCATTATACATAATCAAATTTAACATCATCTATATATTTACTCATATGGCCGAATATACCTAGTCATACATACACCTAACCAAAAATAATTTCTAAAATCTTTATATCATTTATACACTAAGCCGAGTAGTCTTACCAAGTTCACCTATATTCTTCAACAAATTCTTCATTGATCAAACACATATTCGGCTAAAGAAATGGCAATTTTAGCAACTTTTGATTTAATACTTTATCAATTATAATACATCTAAATATTTTTTCATATTATTAACACAATTCACATACATTACTTAATATAACATTTTCACATTCGGCATTAGTATCAACCATAGTAGCCGATTCTTCCTACTTTGTACCCATGCATCTATTTGATCCTTAGTTAGTTCAAACACTCAAAGTCAACCATCTCCATACCTCATCACCAAAGACATCAAACTACCAACCAAGAATGTAACATTCATGGCCGAATATCATCTCCATCATTTAACAAAGTTTGAACCATGGCTAGGTAGATTTCAAACTTACAACTTAAAATATACATGAATCTCAAAGAATAATATCAAACATACCTCAATCTAGTTACATGCATGGCCAAACTTCCTCCTAATCCTCTTCCAAACCAAACATGAAGCAAGAACTCCTTCCTCCTTCCTTAGAATTTTCGGTCAAAAGAGGATGAAAAAGGATGAACAAAATTTTTCTTTTCCTTTCTTTAGCTCACGGCAATGGGGGGGAAACAACCACTCATTTTTTTGTTTTCATTTCTTTATTACCCATACTCCTTATTTTATTTTTTTCTAACATACCTCACTAAGCCAACATGTTCCCAACATGTTTCCACCCATAGCATGGCCAACCACTAGCTCAAATTTTGGGTAATTTGACATGCAAACCCATCATTTTCATAACATGCATTAATAGACCATTTTAAATTAGCCTATCATATTTTCACCATGTCTCATATCGATCCCTATTTAATAATTTCTCATGCAATTGGCAAAATTGGAGAATGAAACTTCCACATACTCATGTACACACATAATAAGCATAGAATATGGAAATTAATTATTTTTATGACTCGGTTTTGTGGTCCCGAAACCACTCCCCGACTAGGGTCAATTTTGGGCTGTTACAACTCTCCCCCACTTAAGAAATTTTCGTCCCCGAAAATCTTACCGGTAAATAGGTTTGGGTATCGTTCCTTCATCGAGCTCTCGGTTTCCCAAGTAGCTTCCTCGATCCCGTGTTTGAGCCATAACACCTTCACTAACGGAACCCTTTTGTTTCACAACTCCTTCACTTCACGAGCTAGGATACGCATCGGTTCTTCTTCATAACTCATATCGGCTTGAATTTCAACCTCTGATGGGCTAATTTTGTGCGATGGATCAGATCGATAGCGTCGAAGCATCGAAACATGAAAGACGTCGTGAATCTTTTCAAGCTCAGGGGGTAAAATCAATCTATACGCAACCGGACCAACTCATTCGAAGATTTCGTACGGCCCAATGAATCTCGGGCTCAACTTGCCCTTACGGCCAAACCTGAGTACCTTTTTCCAAGGCGAAACTTTAAGGAACACTTTATCTCCCACCTGATATTCAATGTCCTTTCGTTTCAAGTCCGCATACGATTTCTGACGATCTGTGGCTGCCTTCAGACTTTCACGGATTACCTTTACTTTCTGTTCGGCATCTTTAATCAAATCAACTCCAAAAATTTTACTTTCACTGAGCTCGGTCCAAAACAATGGTGTACGGCATTTACGACCGTACAAAGCCTCGTAAGGTGCCATCTTAATACTTGATTGAAAACTATTGTTGTAAGCGAATTCAATCAAAGGTAAATACCGTTCCCATGAACCACTAAACTCAAGGATGCAGCATCTCAGCATATCCTCGAGTACCTGAATTATCCGCTCGGATTGACCATCGGTTTGGGGATGAAAAGCGGTGCTAAAATACAGCTTGGTACCCAAAGCTTCTTGCAATTTCTTCCAAAATCGTGAGGTGAATCTCGGATCTCTATCCGACACGATAGAAATAGGTACTCCATGTAATCTCACAATCTGAGAAACATACAATTCGGCTAGTTTATCCAATGAAAAATCCGTACGCATAGGGATAAAGTGAGCCGACTTAGTCAGTCTATCAACAACAACCCAAATCGCATCCTTCTTACTTGCTGACAATGGCAGTCCGGACACAAAGTCCATTGTGACTCGATCCCATTTCCACTCGGGTATCATGATCGGCTGAAGTAATCCTGAAGGTACTTGATGTTCTGCTTTCACTTGTTGACATATTAAACATCTCGAAACAAAGTCGGAGATGTCTCGTTTCATACCATGCCACTGAAACTGACGTTTCAAATCGTTGTACATTTTCGTACTCCCCGGGTGAATTGACATTCGGCTACAATGAGCTTCGTTCAGAATCATCGAAATGAGTTCTGAATTTCTTGGAACACACAGCCGACTTCTGAACCTCAAACAATCGTCATCATCAATTTGAAATTCGGATTCCATATTCGGAATACATTCAGCCCGTTTTGCAGCCAATTCATCGTCGACTTTCTGAGCTTCACGAATTTGATGAATCAATGATGGTTTGGCCTTTAATTCAGCTACTAACACATTGTCGGGTAGAACAGACAAGTGCACATTCATCGCTCGTAAAGCAAACAGCGATTTCCGGCTTAAGGCGTCCGCAACCACATTAGCCTTTCCCGGGTGGTAATCAATGACAAGCTCGTAATCTTTCAACAACTCAAGCCAACGTCTTTGTCGCAGATTTAAGTCTCTTTGAGTCATCAAATATTTGAGACTTTTGTGATCCGAAAATACATGGCACTTTTCGCCAAACAAATAATGTCGCCATATTTTCAAAGCAAATACGATGGCGGCTAGCTCGAGATCATAGGTTGGATAATTTCTCTCGTGTGGCTTCAATTGTCTCGACGCATAGGCCACAACTCGACCTTCTTGCATCAATACGCAACCCAACCCGAGTAGGGATGCGTCACTATAAATGACAAACTCTTTGCCTGATTCGGGTTGCACTAAAATTGGAGCTTCAGTCAAACGAGTTTTCAGTTGATCGAAGCTTTTCTAACATTTCTCCGTCCATTCAAACTTAACATCCTTTTGAAGTAGCTTCGTCATTGGTGTGGCTATCATCGAGAAACCTTTTACAAATCGTCGGTAATAACCGGCGAGTCCCAAAAAGCTCCGAACCTCAGTAATATTTCTCGGAGGTTTCCAGTTAAGTATGGCTGAGATTTTGTTCGGGTCAACTCGAATACTCGATGCGGATACCACATGACCCAAGAAGCTAACCTCTCTTAACCAGAACTCACACTTACTGAACTTAGCATATAACTTCTTATCCCGCAAAACTTGCAACACTAATCTCAAGTGTTCAGCAGGTTCGATCTCATCTCTTGAATAGACGAAGATGTCATCAATGAACACAACTACGAACCGATCCAAATATGGTCTGAAGATCCGACTCATCAAATCCATAAATACCGCAGGGGCATTAGTGAGCCCGAACGGCATCACCAAGAACTCGTAGTGACCGTACCTCGTTCTGAAAGCAGTTTTGGGTATGTCCGAATCTCGAATTCGCAACTGATAATAGCCCTATCTCAAATCTATTTTGAGAACACTGAGGCTCCCTTCAGTTGGTCGAACAAATCATCGATGCGCGGCAAAGGATATTTGTTCTTTATCGTCACTTTATTCAGTTGACGATAGTCAATGCACAACCTCATGGTTCCGTCCTTCTTTTTCACGAACAATACTGGTGCACCCCAAGGTGAGAAACTTGGTCGAGCAAAACCTCTATCCGTCAATTCTTGTAACTGAGCTTTTAACTCTTTTAACTCGGTTGGTGCCATACGATACGGAGCTATCGAAATCGGCGTAGTCCCAGGTACAAGCTCAATACCAAACTCTACCTCCCGAACAGGTGGTAAACCCGGAATTATTCAGGAAAAACATTCGGGTATTCACAAACCACCCGCACAGATTCAGGTTTCTTTTCTAATTCTTTATCATCAAGTACATACGCAAGGTATGCTTCACACCCTTTTCTTACATATTTCTGGGCCAACATTGCTGATATTACAGCTGGCAACCCCTCCAAATCCGTAGACTCAACTCGGATTACTTCGTTATTTGCGCACCTCAAATCAATAGTCTTGCTTTTGCAATTCACAACCGCATCATGCGCGGTCAACCAATCCAAACCAAGAATAACATCAAATTCGTCAAACGGCAAAAGCATCAAATCGGCCGGAAAACAGGATTCTCGGATTATTAGAGGGCATCTCTTACACACTTTATCAACAAGTACGCATTGACCCAAAGGGTTTGACACTCGAATTACGAACTCAGTAGACTCAACAGCTAGAGTCTTACTGGATCCTAAGGTTTCGTATACATATGAATGAGTAGAGCCAGGGTCAATCAATGCAATCACATTAGTATCAAAGAGAGTGAAGGTACCAGTGATGACGTCAGGGGAGGATGCCTCCTCTCGTGCGCGAATGGCATATGCTCTAGCAGGAGTACGGTTCTCGGCTCGAACAGCCGTATCAGAGGCCCCTCTCTGACTACCACCCCTACCTCCTAAAATTCTCGGTGGTCTACCTCTAGTTGTCATTCCACTAGGTCTTGCACCTTGAATCTTATTCTTCTCATCAAGCTCCGTGCAATCTCTAATGAAGTGGTCCTTCGAACCGCATACGTAACAGGCCCTGTTAATAGACTTACCCCAACATTCACCTATGTGTCGTCTTCCACATTGGGGACATTCAGGTTTCTCTAGACGATTATTGCCCACACTAGCTACCGAAGTAGCTCGGGGGTCCGTCGATGGTCGTGCTCTGATGGAAATTCCCGCAGTCATCCTCGACTTATTAGTGTCCTCCCTGAACTTCTTTACAGCTGAGCGGAGCTTTACCCGTCGATCTTTTACGATAGTCTCTAGCTTCAAATTCAGCCTTCTTCTTCCCCTTTCCAAGTTCTTCCGCCTTGCAGGCTCGTTCGACTAGTGTCACGAATTCTTTTATCTCCAAAATACCCACTAGTAGCTTTAAATCTTCGTTCAATCCTTCTTCGAATCTTTTGCACATTGCAACCTCATCAGCTACACACTCCCGGGCATACCTACTGAGTCTTACGAATTCATGTTCGTATTCAGATACTGTCATACGGCCTTGCTTAAGTTCCAAGAATTCCTTACGCTTTTGATCGATGAACCGTCGACTAATATATTTCTTCCGAAATTCCGCTTGGAAGAAATCCCAAGTAACTCGTTCGTTTGGGACTATGGAAATCAAGGTCCTCCACCAATAGTAGGCTATGTCTCGCAACAAAGATATAGCACACTTTAGACATTCATCGGGTGTGCATGACAGTTCATCGAACACCCGAATGGTGTTATCAAGCCAGAACTCGGCCCTTTCAGCATCATCAGTAACTATGGCCCTGAACTCCTCAGCCCCGCGCTTCCTAATCAAGTCTACAGGTGGCTTACTCAGCCTCACAGGATCAGTAACTGATGGCATTACGGGCTCCTGGGGTGGATTATTCAAATTCGGGAATTGTTGGACAGCCGGATTGGTTCGGGCATACTGCGCGACCCACTCATTCATCATGGTAAAGAAGGCTTGTTTAGCCCCCTCACCTTGATTATTCGCAGATGATTGAGGTTCAACAGGCGGTGTCCCTTGTGCAGGAGCAGCCGCTACACTTTCAGTGTCATCCGCCAAGGTTCTCTCTACACCGGGATCCATTTACTAATCAAAACATAAATTTTAACCGTCAGAAGTCATCACACATTTAAACATTAACATTCGGCATGTATAGCTAGACTCATACGTGCTATGGTAGTCCTAGAACCGACTAAACCATAGCTCTGATACCAATCAAATGTAACACCCCGAACCCGAGACCGTCGCCGGAGTCGAACACGAGGTGTTAACAGACTTCAAACCACTTATTAAAATTTTTCCAGACAAGCTGCCAATCTGCGTACTAGTCTCTTTAAAAATCATATCTTGAGCTCTGGAACTCGAAATCCAGTTCCGTGAATTTTCCCTGAAACTAGACTCATATGCCCATCTACATATTTTTTCTAGAATTTTTGGTCGGGCCAATTAGTACAGTTTATTAGTCAAATTCTCCCATGTTACTGGGGCCGACTACACTGACCTTTGCGCATTACGACCTGGATATCTCCCTGTACAGGGCTTTAATACTAATGCCGTTTGTTTCTATAGAAACTAGACTCAGAGAGGAATCTATACATATATGGCATGGCTCCTAATTATCTCTGGTTAATTTATAATGAATTTCCAAAGTCGGAACAGGGAACCCAGAAACCGTTCTGGCCCTGTCTCACGAGAACCTGAATATCTCTTAACATACTGTCCATATGATTGTTTTGTTACTTCTATATGAAAATAGACTCATCTAGGTTCGATTACATAATTTATTCACTATTTAATTCCATTCCTACTAATTTTTGTAATTTTTCAATCCCACGTCACTGCTGCTGCCAGCATCTGTTACTGAAGCAACTATGTCCATTTCGTGATTTCTCATTGATCTAACTAGTAGTTCATCATACATATCACAAAATTATAATCATGACTAGCCATACCAAAGGCTAATCATTGTCAAACATCTCCCTACTACGCTATTGCCATATCATGAATCTTAACACCAAAATTAATCAGCCATGACATATGACATAAAAATCGTATTACCAAGACTTACGTCCCAACATTAGAACCAAATTCAACCGAACATTATGCCATTTTCGCATGGCTAAAAGTTTACATACCAAATTTCAACAAAACATATTAGCCTATACATGCCAAAATGTTCTCTTAGACCAACTAAGAAGAAAATACCAAAGGTTGCTAGCCGGTGTGATGACTTCGACGACGGCACGATCACGCAAAAAGAGACGAGTCCAAGAAACCTAGAATAGGTGACAAGCAAACACCGAATGAGTATATAACTCAGTAAGCCATAAGCATTCCACAACCATCCATTAATAAAATTATCACAACAGGAAACAATGAAATGAGGTTAAGTACTCCATCCATACCAAACTATACCATAGTTCCTTAAACCCTATGGTTCAATCTCATACCAAGTCCTACATTGGCCTTTCATACATCATTTTATTTTCGTTATAATCATACAATTAAACGAACTTTCACCTATTCCACAATGAACCTTATGTACGTGACTTCAACTATAATCGCCACATAGGTTCAAAACTTACCAAGCTCAACTCCAAATATAAACATAGCGCCTATTAGCCATGAACTCAAGGTACTTACCTTTTCCGCTGTCCAAAATTGACTCGGTAAAGTCGCACCCTTCATGTAAATAATTTATAGAAAATATATACTGGGTTGCACACATAATGTTTAGTAATCAACCACGCACACTTAGTGCCATGCACTTTAAACTCACACACTTAGTGCCATGCATTTCAAGTTCGCACACTTACCTTTTCCGCTGTCCAAAATCGACTCGGTAAAGTCGCACCCTTAATGTAAATAATTTATAGAAAATATATATTGGGTTCGCACACATAGTGCTTAATAATCAACCGCGCACACTTAATGCCATGTACTTTAAACTCGCACACTTAGTGCTGTACAATTTAAACCCGCACACTTAGTGCCAATCTCATGACCGTGAACACTTATTGCCCGCACACTTAGTGCCGAAAACCAGCCACTCTATAGGCTTCACTTCCTTTTTACATTCGACAAATTTCATCTCTACTTACATATACATTTGTATACATTTCATCTCATTAAACACAATGGTATAGGTATCACGATCATTTAAATCAATACCAAAGATATGCTTAATGACTTACCTGTGTTGGGTAAGACGGTTCCAACTCGGCTACTCGATAATCTTTTCTTTGCCTTTGCTCGATTCTCCTCCTTTAACTCCTTGAGCTTAATCAATAAATCAACTAGTTTAACCGCCTTGCTAAATATTTACAATCTAATTACACATGCATATGTATGTTAGTATATTCGGCAATCACCCTTACTAATCACCCACTTGATCAATTATAGAGAATCAAAGTTAATATCACAATGTGTACCCCATATGGCCCATTATACATAATCAAATTTAACATCATCTATATATTTATTCATATGGCCGAATATACCTAATCATACATACACCTAACCAAAAATAATTTCTAAAATCTTTATATCATTTATACACTAAGCCGAGTACTCTTACCAAGTTCACCTATATTCTTCAACAAATTCTTCATTGATCAAACACATATTCGGCTAAAGAAATGGCAATTTTAGCAACTTTTGATTTAATACTTTATCAATTATAATACATCTAAATATTTTTTTCATATTATTAACACAATTCACATACATTACTTAATATAACATTTTCACATTCGGCATTAGTATCAACCATAGTAGCCGATTCTTCCTACTTTGTACCCATGCATCTATTTGATCCTTAGTTAGTTCAAACACTCAAAGTCAACCATCTCCATACCTCATCACTAAAGACATCAAACTACCAACCAAGAATGTAACATTCATGGCCGAATATCATCTCCATCATTTAACAAAGTTTGAACCATGGCTAGGTAGATTTCAAACTTACAACTTAAAATATACATGAATCTCAAAGAATAATATCAAACATACCTCAATCTAGTTACATGCATGGCCAAACTTCCTCCTAATCCTCTTCCAAACCAAACATGAAGCAAGAACTCCTTCCTCCTTCCTTAGAATTTTCGGTCAAAAGAGGATGAAAAAGGATGAACAAAATTTTTCTTTTCCTTTCTTTAGCTCACGGCAATGGGGGGGGAAACAACCACTCATTTTTTTGTTTTCATTTCTTTAT
Organism: Gossypium hirsutum; assembly: GCF_007990345.1. Taxonomy (NCBI): domain Eukaryota; kingdom Viridiplantae; phylum Streptophyta; class Magnoliopsida; order Malvales; family Malvaceae; genus Gossypium; species Gossypium hirsutum. The sequence goes on along the minus strand of NC_053425.1, from coordinate 53,199,760 downwards.
TACCCATACTCCTTATTTTATTTTTTCTAACATACCTCACTAAGCCAACATGTTCCCAACATGTTTCCACCCATAGCATGGCCAACCACTAGCTCAAATTTTGGGTAATTTGACATGCAAACCCATCATTTTCATAACATGCATTAATAGACCATTTTAAATTAGCCTATCATATTTTCACCATGTCTCATATCGATCCCTATTTAATAATTTCTCATGCAATTGGCAAAATTGGAGAATGAAACTTCCACATACTCATGTACACACATAATAAGCATAGAATATGGAAATTAATTATTTTTATGACTCGGTTTTGTGGTCCCGAAACCACTCCCCGACTAGGGTCAATTTTGGGCTGTTACAATCTATAAAACATGGAAAGAACACATAAAGTAAGCTTTAAAAGCTTAGTAAGCCATATACAAATAAAGCTATCATATGAATCACAACATTTCTATCAATAGGCCAAGTACAAGTAAACACATATAGATACACAAATGTTTCTCAATAAGTACATATGCATTTTATCATGTAAACTCATCATTTAATTCACTTTCTAATACTTGTATTAATCTCGTACGTACCTGAATCATTTAACTCATTAACACATTCTTTCTTGACTTATCTTTTCCTGTTGAACCACTCGAAATCGTTAAGGATACTCAGAAATTACATAAGCTTGTACAATGCCATATCCCAAATATGGTCTTACATGTTATCATATATCGATGCCACTGTCACAGACAGGGTCTTACACGAATTAATATACGATGCCAATGTCCCAGACATGGTCTTACACATAATCACAATACAATGCCAATATCCCAGACATGGTCTTACGCGTAATCACAATACCATGCCAATGTCCCAGACATGGTCTTACATGTAATCACAACTCGATAACATAATGTCATGACATTCGTATCCTATTCTATTCCTAAGGTTCGTACGGGACTTCTAGATGTCATAGCTTCGTCGATTCATACTTTTATTTGCTTGTCAACATTCATAGAAATTCAATCATAATAAAACATATATAATTCATTACAAAGACATTTATTTGCATATGAACTTACCTCGTAATCGGAAATAAAGGACGGGGTCGACTATTCGATAACTTTCATTTTCCCATGATCTAAATCTGATTTCTTTCATTCTTGATCTATATACATTCAAAATTAACTCTTTTATTCATCAACACATTCAATTCATCCACAAACACATATTTGGACATTTTTGCACTTTTGCCCCTAAAGTTACACATATTCAATTTAGTCCTAAATACACAAAATTCACAAAATTTGACAAAACCCATGCATGTCTAAATTCTCTGTAGGTCTCTAACAGCCCATATTTTTCATTTATTTCACAATTTAACCCCTCAATTTATACTTTTCTCAATTAACCACTTGAATGATAAAATTAACACACGAAACTTTCACACATATCTAATCTCATGCTGTAAACACATAAAATAATATTAAAATAATTTTCCAACCTTGAATTTGTGCTTCCAAAACCACTGTTCCAATTTAGCTAAAAACTAGGCTATTACAACTCTCCCCCCTTAGGGATTTTTGTCCTCGAAAATCTTACTAGTGAATAGGTTTGGATATTGCTTTCTTATAGCATGCTCGAGTTCCCATGTAGCTTCTTCAATCCCGTGTTGATGCCCAAACACTTTTACTAATGCAATTCATTTACTTCTCAGCTCTTTGATCTCATGAGCTAGAATTTGGGTCGGTTCTTCACTGTACGATAAATTTGACTGAATCTCAATTTCGGTTGGGCAAACAACATGTGAAGGATCAGATCTATATCTTTGTAGCATCGATACATAGAATACATTATGAATCTTTTCTAACTCAAACGGCAATGCTAGCCGATAAGCAATTGGCCCGACTCGCTCGATAATTTCATATGGTCTGATGAATTGCAGACTTAATTTACCTTTATGACCAAATCGAACTGTTTTCTTCCACGAAGATACTTTCAAAAATACTTTATCTCTGATTTGAAGCTCAATATATTTTCTTTCTAAATCTGCATAAGATTTCTGACGATCCGAAGCTGCTTTCAAACTATAACGAATTACTTTTACTTTCTACTCAGTGTCTCTGATCATATCAATCCCGTAAATCTTATTCTCGCTTAGCTCAGTCTAGTATAATGATGTTCTACATTTACGACCGTATAAAGCTTCGTATGGTGCCATTTTAATACTCAATTGAAAACTATTATTATAAGCAAATTCAGTCAATGACAAATATTTTTCCCATGTACCTTCGAACTCAAGAATGTAACATTTCAACATATCCTCGAGTATCTATATAACCCGTTCGGATTGACCATCCGTCTGTGGGTGAAATGCAGTACTAAAATTTAGTTTAGTACCCAGTGCATCTTGCAATTTCTTCCAATATCTCGATGTAAATCTTGTACCTCTATCCGAAACAATAGAAACAGGTACTCCATGTAATCTCACAACCTCAGAGATATAAAACTCAGCTAACTTTCCAACCGAATAATCTGTTTGTACCAGAATGAAATGAGTCGATTTTCTGAACCTATCAACAACAACCCAGATTACATCTTTCTTACTCGAAGATAGGATAAAATCGAAACAAAATCCATAGTCACTCTATCCCATTTCCAGTCGGGAATCATGATAGGCTGCAATAAACCAGACCACACTTGATGCTCAGCTTTTACTTGCTGACAAATCAAACACTTAGAAATGAATTCTAAAATATCACGTTTCATGCCATGCCACTAATAATGCTATTTCAAGTCATTATATATTTTCGTGCTTCCCGGGTGAACAGATAAACAACTACTATGTGCTTTATTCAAAATCATCTGAATTAACTCTGAATTCCTCAGAACATATATTCGACCTTTGAATTTTAAACAATCATCAGTGTCAACTTGAAATTCTAAATCAAGGTTCAAACCACATTGAGCTCGTTTTGCTAACATTTCATTATCAACTTTCTAAACTTCACAAATCTGCTGTAAAAACAATGATCTCGCTTTCAACTCAGCTAAAATTCAGCCATCACTAGATAGAGCCAACTGAGTATTCATTGCACGTAGAGTAAACAAAGATTTCTAGCTTAAAGCATCAGCAACAACATTTGCTTTTCCCGGATGGTAGTCAATCACTAACTCATAATCCTTTAGCAATTCTAGCCATCTCCACTGTAGCAAATTCAAATCTTTCTGAGTCATCAAATATTTCAAACTCTTGTGATTTGAATAAACATGGCATTTCTCACCAAACAGATAATGGCGCAAAATCTTCAACGCAAACACAATGGCTGCTAACTCTAAATCGTGCGTTGGGTAATTTTTTTCATGCGGTTTTAATTGTCTCGAGGCATAAGCTATGACTTTTCCTTTCTGCATCAAAATGTAGCCCAGACCATTCAATGATGCATCACTATAGATCACAAATTCTTTACCTGATTCTGGCTGTACTAAAACTGAAGCTTCAGTCAAAAGAACTTTCAGTTGATCAAAACTTTTCTGACATTTTCTCGGACCTGTTGAACTTTACATCTTTCTGAAGCAATCTCGTCAACAGAGTCGCAATCATCGGGAAGTCTTTCACAAATTGTCTATAATAACCGGTAAGTCCCAAGAAACTACGGACTTCAAATACATTTCTCAGAGGTTTCCAATCCATTATTGCAGAAATCTTGCTCGGATCAACTTGAATACTCGATGCTGACACAATGTGCCCTAGAAAACTAGCCTCACGCAACCAGAATTCACATTTACTAAACTTTGTATAAAACTGCTTATTTTGCAAAGTCTACAATACATTTCTAAAATGCTCGACATGCTCATTTTCATCTTGCAAATACATCAAAATGTCGTCAATAAATACAACAAAAAATTGATCTAAGTATGGTATGAAAATCTGATTAATTAAATCCATAAAGATAGCAGGTGCACTCATTATTCTGAAAGGCATAACTAAGAATTCATAATGGCCATACCTCGTTCTAAATGTGGTTTCTGACACATCAGAGTCTTTAACTCGCAATTGGTAATAACCCAATCTCAAATCTATCTTTAAAAAAACCGTAGCCCCTTTTAACTGATCAAACAAATCATTTATTCTCGGCAGAGGGTATTTATTCTTAATTGTCACTTTGTTGAGCTATCGATAATATACATTCTCATCGTGCTGTCTTTCTTTTTCACAAACAATATGGGAGCACCCCAAGGTAAGAAACTCGATCTTCTAAAACCTCTATCCATCAGCTCTTGCAATTGAGCTTTCAATTCTTTTAACTCTATCAAGGGCATTCTATACGGAGCTAACGATATCAGCGTTGTACCTGGCATTAACTCAATGCCAAATTCAACCTCTCAGATCTGTGTAAACCCAGTAACTCTTCAGGAAATACATCTGGATACTCACACACAACTGGCACTGATTCAATCTTCTTTTCAGTCACTTTCGTATCAAACACATAAGCAAAATAAGCTTCGTAACCTTTTCTCACATATTTCTAAGCCAACATCGATGAAATCACTGCTGGCAAGCCATTCAGATGATCTGACACAATTCAGATAATCTCATTATTCTGACCACTCATATTTCCCGTGTTTCTGGGTGGTCTACCTCTAGTTGCAGTGTTACTCGGCTTTGAATTTTGTACTGTATCTTGTTCAGCCAACTCCAGACAATCACGGATAAAATGGTCTAATGATCCACATTTAAAGCAAGCCCTATCATTCAATCTACAACAATCGGGATGCTGTTTAAAGCAATGTTTACATTCAGGTCGGTTACGTCTCATACTGCCAATGCTAGCAATAGATGTAGTTTGGGCTTTGAAACTCACAAGTTGCTTTTCATGATCTCTGTTTGAATGTCCCACAGATGCATTAGAACGATCATATGAGTCTCGAAATTTCTTCGAAGCAAACTGATAAGATTTACTAGTTGATCTTTTTCTCGAATCTCTTGCTTCAAAATCAGCTTTTCTTTGTTGAGATCCTCAGCTTTACAAGCCCTCTCAACTAATACGACAAATTCTTTCAATTCTAGTATCCCAACTAACATCTTTATATCGTAATTCAACCCGTTAAGAAATCTTTTACACATGATCTCCTTAGTGGTAACATATTCCCAGGCATACTTGCTTAATCGTACGACTTCTCTTTCGTACTCAGTGACAGTCATTCGGCCCTTTTTCAATTTTAGAAACGCTTTATGTTTCTGATAGAGAAATCTTTGGCTTATGTACTTATTTTAGAATTTGGATTGAAAGAACTCCCAGGTAACCCGTTCTCTAGGAACCACCGATGTCAACGTTTTCCACCAATGATATGTATTATCTCTGATTAAAGATACCACACATTTAATACTTTCTTCAGGAGTGCAGGACAATTCCTGAAATACTCTGATAGTATTCTCAAGCCAGAACTTAGCTCTCTCAGCATCATCATCAACTATAGCCCGAAACTCCTCAGCACCATGTTTACGTATCTTATCAACAGGTGGCTTACTCAATTGAATCGGATCTATCACTTGTTGTATAACTGGGAATTGTTGAGGAACAGATGGGGGTGGAGGTTGTTGAGCAACCGGATTCATTCAAACGAATTCTGTGAACCACTCATTCATCATTTGGAAAAAGGCTTGCTTAGCCTCTCCCCCTTGGCTATTAGAAATCGGCCTAGATTCAACTGTCACTGTCTCTTGAGCAAGAGTGGGCGCATCACTTTCAACATCATTAGCTATTGCTCGTTCAGGATCCATTTGCTATATGAAAAACACATTTTAGTAGTCAGGAATCATCACACTATTGCAGTTTATATGTATAGCTAGACTCTAACTCGCTAAGTTAGTCCTAGAATCGACTAAACCGTAGCTTTGATACCAATAAATGTAACACCCCTAACCCATATTTGACACCGAAATAGGGTTACGAGGCATTACGGAACAATATATCTCATTCACATTCATTTATACATTCACCCCTAACCCTTAAAACATGCTTAAAACTGGTTCGCGACTAAACCGATATCATTTACAAACTTAGGGAATTTTAAAAAATTTTCCAACATTTAAGGGTCACACACCCGTGTGAACAGACCATGTGCCTCACACGACCACCAGACACACCCATGGCACAGATCGTGTGAAAATAGGGCATACATACTGACTTGGACCACACGGTCGAAGACACTCCCGTGTGCCATAGCCATGGGAAAACTAGGGAGGTTACTGACTTGGGTCACACGGCTGGCCACACACCCATGTGGCAGCCCGTGTGCCTCACACGGTCGGCCACACTCTCATGTGCCAGCTAGTGTGCCTCATACGACCAGTAGACATGCCCGCGTGTCTAGGCCTTGTCAAAACTGTAAGGTATACTGCCTTAATTTGAAAGGGTATTGCAAAGGACACACGGCCATGTAACATGTGCGTGTGTCGCACACGGCTGAGACACACGCCTGTGTCTCTACCCATTTGGACAAAAATATGCCATTTGTAAAGCCAATTTGCCACCCTTTCCATAAGGACACATATCAACCAAAATAGCACTATTTCAATACATCTTTAGGCAACCAAAAACATGCTAAATCAATCACATATCAAGCTAATTATCATCAACCAATTCAACTACTAAATTCCATATACAAATATACCAAATCCATAGAATTAAAATGATCACAACTTGCATAAATTTCAAATGCAATAACTCATCATCTTATCATCTATTTTATGCCACAAAACACCATTTAGCTATATTAACAACTAGAGCAAACATATCCAAAAACAAGCCAATATTTAAGGCATAATATACATCTCATATACCACTTTTAAGAATGTTTTAAGGTCTCGTAGAACCTTATAAGGGACATTGTGAATGAATTTTAATTATGAATGTATAAATGTATGTGAATGAGATATATTTTTCGGTAATGCCTTGTAACCCTATTCTGATGTTAGATACGGGTTAAGGGTGTTACAAATATAAGGGAGTGTGTGGCCATGCCCCACTCAATCGGAGTATTGTATTCGATATTTGGGAGATCAGAGATTCGTTTCTCCAATGCATTATCACATATTTTTATGTTGCCAAGGATGTCATTTGCTAATATAAGTGTTTGTTTGTTAATTAAATTATGTTTCCATATACCATACTAAATGTGATTTTTACTCGTGGAATAACATATGGAATTATGATGTTATGATGTTGCATTGTTGTTAGAAATTTCAGTCAATTAAATGCTATAATTGAGCATGAAAATATAATTTACTTATTGAATTTATGGCCACTCTTTGAGCTTTTTTAGCTCACACCCTCACAGCTTTGTGCAGATTTTTTTTCGGCTTTAGAGAGTTTAGGAGCAAGGGCAAGGCTAGTCCAAGTTTAAGGCCATTTGGTAGTATGGACTAAGGACTATTCTTTAGAAACATTATAGGGTCACACGACCTACAAAATCACACATGGTCGTGTGCTTCACACAACCTGGAACATTACCTACCATAATCACACACAGCCATGGGCTCTACACAGCCAGGCACACGACCAACCACATAGCTATTTGGCGCACACGGTCTATCACACGACTGTGTGGCGCTAGGCAACTTCGAAAATATCCCTTGTTTTGTAATTTTCTCGAGTTTTGAGCGATAATTTGGGTTAGTTTCACACACTCGGTATTGATTCTGATTCACCACACAATCAAGCACTTTGAATCCTACAAATGACACCAAAACTCATTGATTACCACTTCGATTTAGTCTCACTAAATCCAATTAAATCCACTATTTTCTTAAAAGAAAATAGTCCTGAAGTCCCATATACGCATACTTACAATGAGAATAACAGTAGTCCAAATGGATAAAAGTCTTAATTCATAGGAGATTCGTCTAATGCCACATGTTCCTCTCTTAGAACGAAACATTTCTCCATTAACAGAAACTCGTCACAAAAAAAGAATCCCAAATAAAAAACCCCAAAGTCTTTTATAACAACTAAGTAAAGAACACTTACACAAAATTGATCGATAGATTAACGACACGATGAAACATAGAGCAAGAGAGATGATAGAACACAAGAATAAAATTTCAAAAACAATAAGCAAGAGAAGAAAAGCAAAATGGGAACAAGAGTAGAAGGAAACAAAAATAACGTGAAAAAGGAGCTTGGTGCAAACGAAAAAAGGGAGCAGAATTTTTTTTGGAATATTTGGATAAAATTTGCAAAGTAAAAATCTAAAAGCAAATATCACTTACCCACTCCACAAAAATACTACCGTGTGTGAAATGATATGCGAATTGTGCAAGTATACATGTCAGATCAATTAATAAAGTGATAAGTAAGATCGTCTCCACATGGATCAAGTTAGGTATAAAAGTGGTCAAGTTATTATAATGAATTATGATTAATGCTATGGCAAAACAAAGATGAGTGTGCAGTGGTAATTTAAAGGAATAATAATGTGTGTGATATGAGTAATTGATAAATAATGGAAAGTGCTTGTAACACCCCGAACCCGAGACCGACACCGGAGTCGAACACGAGGTGTTAACAGACTTTAAACCCCTTATAAAAAATATTTCCCAGACACTCTTTAAAAATCATATCTTGAGTTTCACAACTCGAAAATCAGTTTCGTGATTTTTACCTGAAACTAGACTCATATGGCCATCTACATATTTTTTTCTAGAATTTTTCGTCGGGCCAATTAGTACAGTTTATTAGTCAAAGTCTCCCATGTTACAGGGATCGACTACCCTGACCTTTGCGCATTACGACTTGGATATCTCCTTGTACAGGGCTCCAATACTGATGCCGTTTGTTTCTATAGAAACTAGACTCAGAGAGGAATCTATAAATATATGGTATGACTCCTAATTATCTCTGGTTAATTTATAATGAATTTCCAAATTCGGAACAGGGAATCCAGAAACCGTTCTGGCCCTGTCTCACGAGAACCTGAATATCTCTTAACATACTGTCCGTATGATTGTTTCGTTACTTTCCTATGAAAGTAGATTCATCAAGGTTTGTTTACATAATTTATTCACTATTTAATTCCATTCCTACTATTTTTAGTGATTTTCCAAATCTACATCACTGCTGCTGTCAGCATCTGCCTTTAAGGTAGACTTTACCTATTTCATGGTTTCCATAATTCAACTAGCCCTTTTTGCATAAATAGCACAATTTATGAAAGTGATTAACCATCCCCGTGGCCAATCCTTGTCAAGCATATCCACACCAAATGATTATAACATTATACTCAAACACATATAAGCCATTTTCGCATGGCTATCCAAAATTTATACAAGTCCAAAGGGTCCACGACCCACAACAAACGGGTAGTCCTATACATGCCATTTCGAAGTTCAACCAAAATTGTACCAAAAGGGGGGGCTTTGATAGTGTGGGCGACTTTGACTTCAAGATCCCGAGTCCGATAGCTGGAGAACCAAATCTATAAAACAGAGGAGAAATGAAATGGAGTAAGCAATTTATGCTTAGTAAGTTTTGAGCAAGGAATTCCAGCACAACAAAAGTATAGCATCATATAGCTAAACGGATAATTTCATATGCACAAATTTACGATATCGTACTTGCTTCACATTATCAACCCTTATGTACATACAAAAAAGATCAACTCAGCCAAAGGCCGGTAGCTCGTTTATCAACTGAGCGAATACTTATTTGTAAGGGCTCAACTAAATTCAAGCACATACGAAACATACCTCAATGTTGGGATGTTTCGAGAGTATTAACTGGAATTCTACAGCAAGTTCATTCATTCCCAAATCACGTACCTTCGGAATTTAACCGGATATAGCTCCTCGTTCAAATGCCTTCGGGACATAGCCCGGTTATAGTAATTCACACAAATGCCTTCGGGACTTAACCCGGATTTAGTAACTCGCACAAATGCCTTCGGGCTTAGCCCGGAATTAGTATCTCGCACAAATGCCTTCGGATCTTAGTCCGGATATTGTCACTTAGCACAAGCCTTCGGGACTTAGCCCGGACATCATTCAAATAACCATGCACATTTAACAATAAATCATGGCCCATTCGTATTTCATTTTCGTTAGCAAAACTCAAACACAAGACATTTATCATTCTTGCAAATTCGGCTCAATAGCCACACAAAGAGCATGATTTTAATTTGCTTAAAACATGATCTAATCACATCATAATTTAAGCTCTCTTACTCAAGAACTTACCTCGGGTGTTGTCGAACGATTCCGATAGCTATTCGACCACTTTTTCCTTCCCTTTATCGGATTTAGTTCCCCTTTGCTCTTGAGCTTAATTAAACAAATAAATTGATTTAATCATTTGAGCATCGAAAAGAGGAACACAAGGCACTTAGCCCATATTTATACATTAGACATTAAAGTCACATATGTACGGAATCATGAATCAAGCTCAACATTTTAGCTAATTTTTCCCCCTTGGCCGAATATGCATGTCTATTTTGGGGCCGATTTCAACACTTAATACATTCTACAAGTATGGTCACTTGTATTGACTAAACACCCTTTTGTTTCAAGTTCAAAACTTGGCTAATACACACATATACACACTAGTAAAGCATCCTCTCCCTTTCCATCAATTTAACACATGCATTGCTCATTAACATGCAAAAGTTATATTCGGCCTTAGCACACAACTTGCTAGCCGATTCTTCTCCATTTAGCAACCAATGCACATATGTGCTCACTCAAAAATGCTAAAAAGGAGGTTCAAGAATCATCAAGCCACCATCACATGCATCATTAACAAGCTTCATATTTAGCATGCAATGGCATTAACACAAACTCCACCTAGGCCGAATCTTAACTCATCCTCATGCCTCATCACCACAACATCAAACATCAACCAAGAATGATGCATCCATGGCCGAGTGTCATTTCCATCACATAGCAAGATTTAGACCATGGGCTAGGTAGAACTCAAGCTAAGAACTAAAACATGCATGCATCTCATGGAACATCATCAAACATACCTTAGCCTAGCTACATGCATGGCCGAACCTCTTCAACCTTTCTTCTTCCTTCCTCCTTAAAATTTTTGGCCAAGGATGAACCAAAGGATGAGCATTTTTTTTTCTTTGTTTTTTTCTTTCTAGTTTCGGCTAAATGAACATGAGAAAGGATGAACAAAAATTTTCTCCTTTCTTTTCTTTAGCTCACGGCAATGGGGGGGGAAACAACTACACACATTTTTTTTTGTATTCATCATACTCCTTTTCATTATTTTATGCCCATGCCCCTTATTTTATTTTTTTCCTACATACCTCACTAGGCCAACATGTTCCCAACATGTTTCCACCCATAGCATGGCCAACCACTAGCTCAAATTTTGGGTAATTTGACATGCAAACCCATCATTTTCACAACATGCATTAATAGACCATTTTAAATTAGCCTATCATATTTTCACCATGTCTCATATCAATCCCTATTTAATAATTTCTCATGCAATTGGCAAAATTGGAGAATGAAACTTCCACATACTCATGTACACACATAATAAGCATAGAATATGGAAATCAATTATTTTTATGACTCGGTTTTGTGGTCCCGAAACAACTTCCCGACTAGGGTCAATTTTGGGCTGTCACAACTCTCCCCCACTTAAGAAATTTTCGTCCCCGAAAATCTTACCGGTAAATAGGTTTGGGTATCGTTCTTTCATCGAGCTCTTGGTTTCCCAAGTAGCTTCCTCGATCCCGTGTTTGAGCCATAACACCTTCACTAACGGAACCCTTTTGTTTCGCAACTCCTTCACTTCACGAGCTAGGATATGCATCGGCTCTTCTTCATAACTCATATCGGCTTGAATTTCAACCTCTGATGGGCTAATTATGTGCAATGGATCAGATCGATAGCGTCGAAGCATCGAAACATGAAAGACGTCGTGAATCTTTTCAAGCTCAGGGGCAAAATCAATCTATACGCAACCGGACCAACTCGTTCGGAGATTTCGTACGGCCCAATGAATCTCGGGCTCAACTTGCCCTTACGGCCAAACCTGAGTACCTTTTTCCAAGGCGAAACTTTAAGGAACACTTTATCTCCCACCTGATATTCAATGTCCTTTTGTTTCAAATCCGCATACGATTTTTGACGATCTGTGGCTGCTTTCAGACTTTCACAGATTACCTTTACTTTCTGTTCAGCATCCTTAATCAAATCAACTCCGAAAATTTTACTTTCACCGAGCTCGGTCCAAAACAACGGTGTACGGCATTTACGACCGTACAAAGCCTCGTAAGGTGCCATCTTAATACTTGATTGAAAACTATTATTGTAAGCGAATTCAATCAAAGGTAAATACCGTTCCCATGAACCACTGAACTCGAGGATGCAACATCTCAACATATCCTCAAGTATCTGAATTATCCGCTCAGATTGACCATCGGTTTGGGGATGAAAAGCAGTGCTAAAATGCAGCTTGGTACCCAAAGCTTCTTGCAATTTCCTCCAAAATCGCGAGGTGAATCTCGGATCTCTATCCGACACGATAGAAATAGGTACCCCGTGTAATCTCACAATCTGAGAAACGTGCAATTCAACTAGTCTATCCAATGAAAAATCCATACACACGGGGATAAAGTGAGCCGACTTAGTCAGTCTATCAACAACAACCCAAATCGCATCCTTCTTACTTGTTGACAATGGCAGTCCGGACACAAAGTCCATTGTGACTCGATCCCATTTCCACTCGGGTATCATGATTGGCTGAAGTAATCCTGAAGGCACTTGATGTTCCGCTTTCACTTGTTGACATATTAAACATCTCGAAACAAAGTCGGAGATGTCTCGTTTCATACCATGCCACCAAAACCAACGTTTAAAATCGTTGTACATTTTCGTACTCCCCGGGTGACTTGACATTCGACTACAATAGGCTTCGTTCAGAATCATCGAAATGAGTTCCGAACTCCTTGGAATACACAAACGACTTCTGAACCTCAAACAATCATCATCATCAATTTGAAACTCCGATTCCTTGTTCGGAGCACACTCAGCCCGTTTTGCAACCAATTCATCATCAACTTTCTGGGCTTCACGAATTTGATGAATCAATAATGGTTTGGCTTTTAATTCAGCTATTAACACATTGTCGGGTAGAACAGACAAGTGCACATTCATCGCTCGTAAAGCAAACAATGATTTCCGGCTTAAGGCGTCCGCAACCATATTAGCCTTTCCCGGGTGGTAATCAATGACAAGCTCGTAATCTTTCAACAACTCAAGCCAACGTCTTTGTAGCAGATTTAAGTCTCTTTGAGTCATCAAATTTTTGAGACTTTTGTGATTCGAAAATACATGGCACTTCTCACCAAATAAGTAATGTCGCCATATTTTTAAAGCAAATACGATGGCAGCTAGTTCAAGATCATAGGTCGGATAATTTGTCTCATGTGGCTTTAATTGTCTCGACGCATAGGCCACCACTCGAACTTCTTGCATCAATACGCAACCCAACCCAAGTAGGGATGCGTCACTATAAATGACAAACTCTTTGCCTGATTCGGGTTGCACTAAAATTGGAGCTTCAGTCAAATAAGTTTTTAGTTGATCAAAACTTTTCTGACATTTCTCCGTCCATTCGAACTTAACATCCTTTTGAAGTAGCTTCATCATTGGTGTGGCTATCATCGAGAAACCTTTGACAAATCGTCGGTAATAACCGCCGAGTCCCAGGAAGCTCCGAACTTCGGTAATATTTCTTAGAGGCTTCCAGTTAAGTATGGCTGAAATTTTGCTCGGGTCAGCTCGAATACCCGATGCGGATACCACATAACCCAAGAAGCTAACCTCTCTTAACCAGAACTCACACTTACTAAACTTAGCATATAACTGCTTATCCCGCAAAATTTGCAACACTAGCCTCAGATGCTCAGCATGTTCGGTCTCATCTCTTGAATAGACCAAGATGTCATCAATGAACACAACTACGAACCGATCCAAATATGGTCTGAAGATCCGATTCATCAAATCCATAAATACCGCAGGGGCATTTGTGAGCCCAAACAGCATCACTAAGAACTCGTAGTGACCATATCCCGTTCTGAAAGCAGTTTTGGGTATGTCCGAATCTCGAATTCGCAACTGATAATAGCCCAATCTCAAATCTATTTTTGAGAACATTGAGGCTCCCTTCAGTTGGTCGAACAAATCATCGATACGCGGTAACGGATATTTGTTCTTTATCGTCACTTTATTCAGTTGACGATAGTCAATGCACAACCTCATGGTTCCGTCCTTCTTTTTCACGAGCAATACTGGTGCACCCCAAGGTGAGAAACTTGGTCGAGCAAAACCTCTATCCGTCAATTCTTGCAACTGAGCTTTCAACTCTTTTAACTCAGTTGGTGCCATACGATACGGAGCTATCGAAATCGGCGTAGTCCCAGGTACAAGCTCAATACCAAACTCTACCTCCCGAACAGGTGGTAAACCCGGTAATCCTTCAGGAAAAACATCCGGGTATTCACAAACCACTGGCACAGATTCGGGTTTCTTGTCTAATTCTTTGTCATCCAGTACATACGCAAGGTATGCTTCGCACCCTTTTCTTACATATTTCTGGGCCAACATTGCTGATATTACAGCTGGCATCCCCTCCAAGCCCGTAGACTCAACTCGGATTACTTCGTTATTTGCGCACCTCAAATCAATAGTCTTGCTTTTGCAATTCACAACCGCATCATGCGCGGTCAACCAATCCAAACCAAGAATAACATCAAATTCATCAAACGGCAAAAGCATCAAGTCCGCCGGAAAACAGGAACCTCAAATTTCTAGGGGACATTTCTTACACACTTTGTCGACAAGCACGTAACGACCCAAGGGATTTGACACCCGAATTACAACTCAGTAGACTCAATAGGTAAGTCTTACTGGATGCTAAGGTTTCACATATGTAAGAATGAGTAGAACCGGGGTCAATCAAAGCAATTACATTAGTATCAAAGAGAGTAAAAGTACCGGTAATAACATCAGGCGAAGAAGCATCCTCGCGGCACGTATAGCATAAGCTCTAGCAGGCGCACGAGCCTCGGATCTGGTCGTAGCATCTCTAGATCCTCTCTGACCACCACTAGCATTGCCGTATTTCCAGATGTCTACCTCGAGCAGTGGTAGCACCCGGTTTCCCACTTGATTTTCATTCTGTTCAAACAACTCGGCAATCTTAATGAAGTGGTCAACTGATCCGCACTTGTAACAGGAGCGGTAGGGAATCTACAACTCCCCGAATGCCATTTACCGCAATATCGACATTTCGTTCTATCTCGATGTTCATTCCCAACACTGGCGACCGAAGTGCCTCGTGTACCCACAGGGGGTCGATCACGATCTCGTCTAAAAAGGCCCGAAGTGCCTCTAAACTGGCCCGCATCATCTCGAAATTTCTTCGATGCCTGTTGAAGAGACTTTCCGAAGATCTTTTACGAAACTCTCCAGTTCCCACATCAACTTTTTGTTTTTCTTTTCTAAGCTCTTCGGCTTTACAAGCTCGCTCGACCAGTACTACGAACTCTCGTATTTCAAGAACGCAACGAACATTTTTATATCTTCATTCAGCCATCTCGAAGCGTTTACACATGATAGCCTGACGATACACATTCCCGAGCGTATCTACTAAGTCTAACAAATTTTTGCTCGTAATCAGTAACTGACATGGAACCTTGCTTAAGCTCAAGAATTCCTTCCGTTTTGATCAACAAATCTCTGACTGATATACTTTTTCCGAAACTCAGTTTGGAAAAACTCCCAAGTTACTTGCTCTCGGGGCACAACAGAAGTCAGAGTACTCCACCAATAATAGGCAGAATCACGTAGCAAGGAGATAGTACACTTTAGGCATTCATCGGGTGTACAAGATAGCTCATCGAGTACCCGGATAGTGTTGTCCAACCAAAATTCAGCTTGCTCGGCATCGTCGCTATCCGTAGCTTTAAATTCAGTAGCCCCATGTTTTCGGATTCTGTCAACTGGGGCTTATTTGACCTTATTTGGTCAGTTACCAGAGGTATTGTAGGTGCGGGGGTGGTATTAGTTGGGAATGGAGGTTGTGGGACAGCCGTATTAGTTGAATGTATTGGTTGAACCAATCATTCATCACGCTATAGAAAGCTTGTCTAGCTTCATCATTCGGGTTACTAGCATTAGGTTGAGAGTCCGCCGGCGCTGTCCCTTGTGCGGAGCAGGCGCTACACTCTCAAGATCATCAGCTACCTCTCCGATTGGGATCGGGATCCATTACTATAAATAAACACATTTACAATTGTCAGAAATCACCACACTATCAAGTAATCACATAAAATGGCATGTATAGCTAGACCCAACGCATTACGAGTCCTAGAATCATAAACCGTAGCTCTGATACCAATCAAATGTAAACAGAACCCGAACCGACACCGGAGTCGAACACGAGGTGTTAACAGACTTTAAACCCCTTATAAAAATATTCCCAGACACTGCAATCTGCACTAGCAAAAATCATATAGTCACAACTGAAAATCAGTTTATTTTCCTGAAACTAGACTCATATGCATCTACATTTTTTTCTAGAATTTTTGGTCGGCTGTACATTAATCAGTTCATTTCAGTCACTCC